>NC_045455.1:56890935-56896774 GCF_002776525.5 Piliocolobus tephrosceles
TAAATAGTAGAGGTAAAGCCAACCAGAGTGGTGGTGAATGAGATACGTAATGAGTGTGTTAGGATATGTTGAGGTTGAGGTGTCTATGAGTGGCCAAGAGGGGCTGTCTAGTAGGCTGTCTATATAAAAATCTGTATCCCAGGAGAGTGTTCAGAGCTGGAAATAAGTGTAGTATGCTAGTTTTTGATAGTTCTCCCATGGAAGTTGATGTGGTCAATGAAGGAGGGGTGAGGGAAGCAGAGGATGATGCTATCACCTGATGATTGCCAACATTTTAAGAAAGGGCAGAAATAAATGAGATTGCAAGTAAGACTGAGAAGGAATATTTGGAGGTAGAAAAAGGAATAATAAAACTGTGATATCATAGAAGTCAAAAAGAGGAGATTTCTCAAAAAGACAGGAATGGCCAATCACAGTGGCTCATGCCTGCAATCCCTGCATTTTGGGAGGCCACAGTGGATGGATCACTAGAGGCCAGGAGTTCAAGACCAGCCTGGCAAACATGGTGAAACCCCATCTCTAATAAAAAATACAAAAATTTGCTGGGCGTGGGGGTGTACGCCTATAATCCCAGCTACTTGGGAGGGTGAGGCAAGAGAATTGCTTGAACCCAGGAGGCAGAGGTTGCAGTGGGCTGAATTCAGCCCACTGCACCCCAGCCTAGGTGACAGAGCAAGACCCTGTCTCCCCTCAACACACAAAAGACAGGAATAATGAACATTGTGCGGTGAGGAAATGCCAAATGGGAGGTAAAAATACGAAGACACTGAGCACAGGTTACTTTTTCAAGGAACTTGTATAAAGGAAAATGCATGGGACATTAACAGGAGAAAAATCAAGGGAATTGAAATGAGGCAGTTCTTGCTTTTATTTTCAATTCAAAGGTGGTTGGAACTTAGCAAGTTTGTAGTCTCTGGGAAATGAATGCCTATACAGGAGCTGAAAATTTAGGAGAGAAAAGAAACAGTTAATTGAGCAAACTCACAGGAAACAAATGAAAATGGGAATAAACGCATTCCACTTGGAAGCCTGGTTCACTAGTGGGAACAGTACCCTTATCCTAAAGTCTAATCCTGTCTTTACTTCAAATTTTGATATTCTATGAATCATGGGGTTTTTTTGCATTAAGTTTAATTTTTAAAGTATATTGCATTAAAATACTATTTACCTTTATCACAGAGTTTTTGGTCCTCTGAAATTTTACAGCAGAACTCACACACACACACACACATAAATATATATGTATATATATCCTTTACTCACCAATGAAAATGTTATTAGGATTAATTATTCAGGAATAAGGTTAATCCTCGGACAAACATTAAGGACTAGGGATGTAGGACATAAGGTGGAGGTGAATACTCTCTGGGGCTCAGGGCCTGGACTCCCAGGAAGTAGAAATACTGTGACTTCCCTCATGAAGGAAATGAAACAGAAAGGCACCACACAAGGCATGCCCCTCTACAGATGGGTCTGGCTTTGAATGTGAGCCACATTGACAATAGCCATTAGATGTTTACTAAATCATTCTTCTGTGACCTGATCCCAGGATCTTCAGTAAAGCTTTCTATCAGGGACAAACTACTGTGCAGCAAATATATAGCAACTAATGAACTCATATAATTACCAAATTATGAACCCATGCAGTGCATTTTCTTATATTAGCACATTGTTTTCACAAAGCACAATGTATGTCCTTCCCCTTGTGATAGCTTTTCCTTCATCTCTGACTGATACATTCATGCAATAGACTTATGAGTTTCATATATTTACTTCTTTTCTAACAGCATAAAATGCTACCCACATAGTTGATTGGCATCATTTTTATTTCTTGATGAAACCCAATTTAATTCTTTATTGCTGCTGATTTACAATTTTCACTGGTGATAAAGAGAGAATGAAGGAATTCAGTTGTGAGTATCAAGGCTCACAATATTATAAAAATAGCTAGTTGATAGCAAAATATCTCACTAGCCAGTCATGTAAACATAAGTAATTGTTTTGTGAAGTATTGGCAAAGGAATTGACATCTATTCATACTCTCATTGTCAATGGTGTGATGGTAAACATTTAACAACTAGTTCTCTTGAAATAAATAAATAGCCCTATGTTTTTGTGTTTGCCAGTTTCCATGGCTCATAAATGCTCATAGTTCATTTCAAGCTACCCATGTGACATCACTGAACGTGGAGTGGAAAAGAGTTGCACAGTTTTATATGATATTTCTACCATGTAGATAATATGAACATAAATAATGAGTATAGATTGTTGTAAAATGTAGTAAAATCACGAAGATGTGAAGAGTTTGGATTATTTATTACCTTTTTAAAAAGAAATTTATTTAATTCTAAGGTTATACAATTTAATTTTTAATAGTGATATGTATTAGTTTGGTGCAAAAGTAACTGCAGTTTTTGCCATGACTTTTGATTACTTTTGCACCAACCTAATAAAATAAAATTCCTGAAAATGTAACAGTCAGCTCTAATGAGCCTGTATTGTCCAGCTTCAGCATACCACTGTTCCTTCCAACTTTAATGAAGAGAGTTAGTTAGGAGGAGACAGATAGGAAGCACATAACTTCTTATTTACTATAATAGCAGCAGCTCTCACAGATGGTGGCTGCCTGCTTTGAAGGAACAACAGAGAAACTGAAAACTCAGGCAAAGAAGGTTTTCAATGCAAAGCTACAACACTGAAATATATAATCATGATTGTCACATACCATGAACAATTCATAACACTTCAACACATCTAGCTTTGTGCTATGCAAGTAGTTTCTTACTACTGAATGCCCAACTCTGCTACTCTGCCAGGTAGCTTTGTTTAGGATATGGAAATGTTTTTCCATTGTAGATTTATAAAAACCAAGGGTTCCAGTCTAGAACTGGAAAATGGGGACTCATCTTAAAGATGGTTAGTCTTCTCAAATATAATGCAGGGGATTGCTGTTTGTAGAATAGTGCCTCTGGGATCAAAGTTCCCTTTAGCAAAACAAGGTTTGGCATGCTTGTGTTGGAAGAAAAATTCTTTCTCTCCAGTCTTATGTCAAAGTCTAAGCAACTTAAGAGTATATCTTTATGGTGCAGGATTTTTGTCTGCTACTTTGCCAGCTGGGGCCCTCCATGGCCAGCGATGCACCCACCTGGGCCTCAATTGGCCCCAGGCCTGCTGCAGGAGGCACTTCACCCACTCGGCCCACCAGGCCACACCTGGCTTGTGCACCAGCTTAGCCCACAGCTGTGCCCCTGCCTGCCTGTATTACAGCTTGCACTCGCATTTCATGGTTCTTGAGTTCTTATCCCATGTCCAAGAAGAATGAGGTTACACTCACAATCAAAGGGTAAGGAGGAGGGAGAATTTTATTGAGTGAATGAACAGTTCTCAATGCGGGGGGGAGGGAAGGGTGGTCCCCCACCCAAAGCTGGGTGGTCTGTCTCTCAGTGTGTCTGGGTCCAGGGCTTTTATGGGCTCAGAATGGGAGAGTGCATGCTGATTGGTTTATGAGTATGCAAAAGAGGCTAAAACAAAGGCACCACAAAAGGTGGGCATGACAGTGTAAAAAAACAATTAGGGAAGGGTAGGTATATGTTAAATAGGTGAAGGGAGGTGATCAATCAGAGGAAAGCATGCCAAACAGGAAGCGATGTTTCCAATCCAATCCATGGATTTACCCAAGACTTGTGGCTTGGTTTTCGGGCTTTAGTTTAATCTTTGGTTTCAAGGTGGGGTTTCACCAGCAGCCTGCCCCTATCTGCCTAGGCAATCACCTCCCACCACTATCATTTGTACTGTCTCGACTGGGAATGTGGGTCCAGAATATGACCCATTTAGGTTTTCTCCCAAATGGATCATATTCTGAACCCACATTCCCAGTGTTTGGATCAGTTACCCAGTTTGAAAGCCCTAGGCTTAGGACATGTGCAACATTGAATTATTGGGAGGATATCCATTCAGGAGAGAGGCAAGAGAGCTAACTGCTAATGTGCTGCTCCAGAGCCTCAGCCCTTCCCACCTGCAGGAGATGGGGAATGCAGACTGGGAAATTCAGTCTTGAACCTGTGTAGCCATTTCTATTTCTGGTCACAAAGCCTAATCTTGGAATTCAACTTTTTCAAGACCATAGTTACTATATATTATTTTCTACATATGTTACTTAACAAATTTCTATTCTTTGAGCAACTTAGATTTTTAATGTTCCTCTATTCTGGTTAGGAAACCTGTCAGTAAAAGTATTTTTGGTATAGGGCAATGATTTTCCAGATAGGAAACTTCCTGAGCAGTTCCACTATGCTGTTGGGTTCTGAGTCAGATTTTATTTGATAAGAGATTTCTCAGCTCAAAACGCAAGTTTGAAAACCACTAGTAAAAAAGAGACTGTACATGTGCTACATGACAAAAGTAAGAAAGAATTAATCTGGAAGCATTTGAAAGTCACTGTTGGAATTTAGACTATGATACAAGTCAGTTTAAAGCTTAAAAAGATGTGAAAAAGGGCCCTCAATATTAAATTGAAGATTGTTGTCCTGATATCATTCTTACTCAAGGACTATTGATTTTTTAAAAATCAAGCTGTTTAAAAATGTGGTGCTAAGAATGAAACCATGTTCAATGACAAATGAACTGCATAAACTGTCTTCACAGGGCCTTATCAAAGCCTTTCACATGGTGCTTCGATGGTTTGTTTTGATGGGCAGAATCTGAGTTATGTACCCTTATCGAGCTTCATTATTATGGATATGAACTTGGTTCCCAGAGACTCTCACTAGTTCCACAAAAGGAGATTTTTAAAAATGCAGCCTGATAAATTCTCCATTCAATGAGAGATAGAGAATGTTTTATTCTACTGTATTGCAGCTTAAAGACATCTGACCTGAGTTTCTGCAGGAAGTTGTATTTTTAGGGAGAATATTTAGGTTACAATCTTCAGTATTGCTCTCCTCCCTTTACTTTCCCTTTCTCCAAACCAGGTTTAAGTATTCCCACCCCATTCACCCCCCTCCCACCCACCCCTTTCACTTAATAATTCAGGAGAACTTAGAATGAGAGACCATGATTGGAATAGAAGGAATTGAGAGCTTTGCTAAACATCTGGAAAAGCATTTTGGAGGAATATCAATTCACTTCATCACTATAGTAGCTCAGTTCAACTCTCCTAAGGAAAAAAAAAAAAAGACTAATCTTAGATCTGAACCCCCACAGTGCTAGATTTGCTATGACAGATTCTCTAGTTTATGCAGTTGTTCTTTTCGGTTTTTGTCATAACTTAAAAGTAGAAAAAGATTTAATACGTCGGTCAGGAAAAGAAGCAGCCTTGCCATTGGGGTCAACAACATCAAACTCTGAATTTACTGGCAAGGGTATTTACTACAGACTGCTATCATGCTAAGAGTACCTGATCTATTTCTGTATGAGTACCATGCACCAACTGATTGTGCCACTGAAGCTCCATACTTGATCTATCTGTTATAACAACTCTGAGAAAGAAAACATTACCCCTACTTCATTGATTAGAATATTGAGGCTTAGGTCAGGCACAGGGAAGCTCACACCTGTAATCCTAGCACTTTGGGAGGCTGAGGCAGGCGACCACCTGAAGTTGGGAGTTGGAGACCAGCCTAACCAACATGGAGAAACCCTGTCTCTACCAAAAATACAAAATTAGCCAGGCATGGTGGCACATGCCTGTAATCCCAGCTACTCGGGAGGCTGAGGCAGGAGAATCGCTGGAACCCGGGAGGCGGAGGTTGCGGGGAGCTGAGATTGCAGCATTGCACTCCAGCCTGGGCAAGAAGAGTGAAATGCCATCAAAAAAAAAGAAAGAGAGAGAGAGAGAGAG
>NC_045455.1:56896874-56896961 GCF_002776525.5 Piliocolobus tephrosceles
AGGAAGGAAGGGAAGGAAGGAAGGAAGGAAGGAAGGAAGAAAGGAAGCAGGAGAGAAAGAAAGCAGGAGAGAAAGAAAGAGAAAACT
>NC_045455.1:56897361-56978286 GCF_002776525.5 Piliocolobus tephrosceles
ACACACACACACACACACAGAGAGAGAGAAAAACATCCAAGAGTTAAACAAAACAACCAGGTCTTCAGGATAATAGCCCTTTGCTCACCAAGTCAGACCTCAAGGAGAACTGGAACACCCTTCAGCTACCACATGGTTGTGTTTCATTATTTCACCCTCTTCATCCACAGGCTCCCAGTGTTTCTCTCTGTCTTGGCTTCTACTTTTCTTGACACCACAGATTCTCCTGACCCTCTGTTCACCTCATATCTTTTTCTCACCCTAGACTTCTGATGACCCATAGCTTTGTCTTTCTTCTGTTTATATCACAGCGTTTGCCAAGCCATCCAAGAAAGTTCTGTGTATTAATTCTTTCACTCAAAGAATATTTAGCTTGGAGGAGATGTCTCTCACACAAATATTCTAGACACCCATTTCTGTCCTGTATTGAAGACCTTTTGAAAGCTCTGACCAATTCACAAGAAATTCCCTTAACTGCCCCTCTGTTAGGGGTAGTTAAGCATGAGCAGGGCAGGAGAGGGCGCTCTCCCCTCCACCAGGAATGTTGAGTGATGGTTTGGCAATTATCACATTGCCTGTCTAAAAGTGATAAATTGGCAGCCAGTGCCAGGGAGAGGCCATTTCCTGATGGTCTACACCTGTTGCACCAAAGTGTTGACTGACTGCAGATGTGAGAAAAAGCAACTTTCTGGGCATGCGCATTATGAGACAAAATGGTGGCGCATGACCTTCCTGTGGCACTCCATCAGAAAAGGGAAGAACGCCTCAGGTGGCTAAGCCTACAACTTCCTAAACACACTAGGAGTGTTCACTTCCTAAAGGTAAGGAGGACACTGTGCATGCGGGCCGCCCACTCTAAGGGAAGAATCGTGGAAAAGGGATGCAAGACACCAGAAGTGGGCCAGCCTTTAAAGTCCTAGGATCAAGGTTAAATGCCGAACTTGTCCTTCAAGTTGCCTGCTTGGGTCTCTTCCAAGTGTACTTTCCTTTCTTTCCTATTCTAAGGCCTTTTTAAAGAAATTTCCACTGCTGCTCTGAATCTTGCCTTGGTCTGTTTTTCTGCCTTATGCCCCTCAGTGGAGTTCTTTCTTCTGAGGAAGCAAGAATTGAGGTTGCTGTAAACCCATACAGATTCCCAGTGGGTAACTCTGATACATTCCACTGGTAACACCCCAGCCGACCCCAACACAGATGTGGATACAACTGTCATTTTGTACATAATCCCACTCTTCTATCAGCCCCACTTGTCCCAAGATAAGCCAACCAGAATTCTTTCCTGGTCATCTGAAATTTAACAAAGAGAATGAGTCAACCTCTCCAGGTGGCTAAACCTTTAGCTTGTGTGACTTCGTTGTTCCTGCTCCCGGCACTGTCTTATTTTGCTGCAACCCAGACAACTCAGCTCTTTTGTTAGTTTCCAGTAAAATATCCATCATCCCCAGTATCTTATAATTTTAATAGTCTTTACTATAAATGGAATGGAGGTGGGAGAGTTCATTCAGTCCCTCCCCTCTCCCTCTCCTTCCTAACTCTGTCTCTCTCCTGGGCCCCACTAATTCTCCTCCACGTTTGGTGCATAGTAATTTACAGCAAGCATCTTTTCAGACGTGAGCATGCCCTGAGGGCTCACCTACTAAGGCGATCAACTAATCGAAGAGCTTATTGAAGCATTACTTTCAAGAGTAGATATTCCTCCTTAGGGGAATTCTGGTCAATATAATTGTCTTCTCTGGACAGGTCTGTACTTAAAAGCTGTGACCGGTTTTACAACAGCACTTGGACTGGGGAGCAAATAAGACAGTTTTTGGGAAAAGAAAAGGAGAAGCAGAGAGGAGAGTCAGAAAGAACATTTCCTAGGGAGACAATGACTCTCCAGTTCCCAGTCCCTGTCCTCCCAAAAGTCAGGCTGTGTTCCTCCTCTTGTGTTCTGTCAGACACCCCATTAACTAATAATTCCCTTTTTAACTTGGATTAGCTAGACTATCTACTTGTCATACCAAAACTATAACGAATCATCTATTCCCCCTATCAAAAAAGTATTACTTGGCCAGGGGTGGTGGCTCATGTCTGTAATCCTAACATTTTGGGGATTGAGACAGAAGGATCTATTGAGGCCAGGAGTTCAAGTCCAGCCTGGGCAACATACTGAAATACCATCTTTATAAAAAATAAAAAATTTAGCTAAGGGCGGTGGCACATGCCTGTAGTCTCAGCTACTCAGAAGGTTGAGGCGGGGGGATGGCTTGAGCCCAGGAGTTTGAGGCTACAGTGAGCTATGATCATACCCTGGTACTCTGGTGTGGGAGACAGAGTGAGACCCAGTCTCCTAAAAAAAAGTATTACTTTTTATTATGCTATTTGCCAGTTATCATTTTCTCTGTGCTTTCCACTTGAAAGCTTCTTAAGGGCAAGGACTGCACTTGTCTTGCTCACTATTTTATTCTCAGTAATTAGCATGTTCTCCAGACACTTGATAAATATATTTTGAAAAACTGTAGAGTTATTGACTGCCAACTGTGTACCAAGCACTATTTTATGCACTGTGATTATAAAGATGAATGATATAATCCTTTACCTCCTATTGCTTAGAGCCTAGGTTACTCCCAAATCTATCTTGTTCAAGTTTAATTTTTCCTTGTATTAGTCAAAACTCTTTCATGGGGCAGTGTTGGCTCAAGTGGACAAATATTATAAAGGGCAGAGATAAAACTGGACCTAGGGGACGGCTGGAACCAGGGTCAAATGTGGTCAGGACCCTTTCCCCTCTTGTCTCCATCCACAGGTTGACTTCACTATCCCAGACTCATTTCCGCCTGAGTATGGAGTATGGGACACTAGGCAACAGCAGTTTTCAAGCTTATGTTATTCCAGTTTTATCACTCTCCATGGTTCCAACTTGAAAAATTGGGAGAAGTCCTCCAATTGGCTCAGCTTGTGTTAAGTGTTCTTCTTTGGGCCAGTTACCATGGAGGGAAGGCACTAGGATTATTTTAATTTATGTTTCCATTTCTACATCAATCACCACAGCAGAATCTGTAGAAGGATGGCAGCTTCCAAGCTCAGCCATATGAATGGGGCATGGCCAGAAGGGGAGTGGATGCTCTTCTCTGCAGATAAAATAGTAGTTGTGTGTCCACTCCATTCTGTTGTTCTCACATCCATAAACCCTGACTTTAAATAACAAATGCTTACAAAATGCTCATTGAGCACAAAACATTGTTCTAGGCTCTTATATTAAGCTTTTAGATTTTGTATATCAAAATTAATTTTTTTAAAAGAACATTTTTTCTCAATTCCTAAAATAATAACCTAATCTTTTCTGTGTTTCTTTTCCAGAGTTACAGCATAGTGAAACTTCAAGCACTAGTTTTTTTTGGACCATCGCAGTGCACATGAATCAGGTGATTTTATCTTTTGTTCCTCTCCTTGCTATCCCTAATCTGTCAGGCAGTCCTGAATCTATACCATCAGGCTTGTTTGTTCCACTTCTCTATCCTTTTATCATGGTTCCATTAACTCACATCCAAGGGTGTCAAGAGAATAAATAGCCCAATAAAACAAAAGAATATACTTCCAGATTTAAAAAGAAAGAAACATAGGAGAAATACATAAATCATACTATATGACAATAGCCCAGGAGATTGCATGGAGGATCTTTGCGTTTCCTGTAGAAGAAAAGAAAAATGGAATTTCCATCTCTTGCATCAGCACTTGACAGCTGGAGTTATTGTTTACCAGGCACCAAGAAAGGAGGGATACGCATCAAAAATAATTTTGCCTGAAATAAGCACAACTCCATGGAGGACAATGACACATTTTCTCTGGGGATCTTATAATTGGGGATGATGTAAACATGAGTCTAATCTGCATTTTGTCTAAGAAATTCTTCATCATGAACATCTCCGAATAAAACATGGTTCCTTACAACATGGGTTTGCATGACAACTTCTTACCACTTCATGTCACACCTATATAATGGAGACTCATGTCTCAATGAACGCTTTCCACATAAACAGAAGGCACTTGTCCAAGAGTAATAAACACCTGCCATACAGGTTGCTAAGAGCTCAAATAAAGATAAATTTGTTGGCTTGACCCAAACGTTCTCTGGATCTCAAATTAATCTAATGTTATCAGACATTTGGCACTTTCTCTATCTCAACCAAAAAGACCAGTCTTTGATCATGGTCTCATCACTCTTTTTCAAGAAGTAATTGTTATTTTTCTTCCTGGTGTTCACATGCTGCTTCAGTAGGGTACATCGTGATCTCCAAACGTAGCACCCAAACTCGAACAGAATATAATTCCCAGTCAAATCAAATGTGTGCTTCTTGGAATTAATGTTAATGTAAGTCTAAGTCTAATGTCAAAGGAGAATTTTTTTTTTAGGTTCTCTACATGATTTAGAAATTATATTAATATTTAAAAATTTAGAAATTATATTAATATTTTAAAATGCGCTTTAAAGATTTCTTAATTTAGGCTTACAGTTTTACTAGAAGATAACTTTGTTTTACCTTAATTATGAAGAAAGTGAAACCATTTAACTTCAAAATAAGTTAATGTGTTTAGTTATGACAAATAAAGAATTTTTGTATGTCAATGAAAGCTGGCTTGGCAAGCAGCCAGCAAGCTTATCTACTACCTTCTATAGATTTAAAAGTTAGTAATTACCTTACCTTTCTATGACACAAAGATTCAGTACAGAAAGCTCAGAGGGAAAAGTCAGTGCAGAGAGGGAGAGTAACCACTGAGAAGGTCACCAGCTGTGGATGCAGAAAACACCTGCCCCAATCTCCCCCATTAGATAAAAACAGACTTACACTGTTAATATTATTATTACTATTACTGGTTTTATTCCATTTAGTCTAACCTCTGATGTCCTCCCAGAGCAAGCTCTAAAACATAGGTTACAGCACTTAGGAAACTTTTTTTTTCCTAAGCAAACTCTTTGTGCTGTTGTCTGGAAGCCTGGAATTTGCAAACAACAGCTTGCTGACAGCTGAAATTGTAAAGAAAGTTTTTCCTCTTCATTCCCACTGGAACCTAAACTGATCTGAAACAGGTGAGATGGGCTTACAGTAGAACAGAAGAGACCACTGGAATTGCACTGCATCTGCCTCAAACCCAGGAGTCCAAAGGGCTTTGGGATTGCTGTGTGTTTCCTGCAAACCCTCCCAGGAGTGCAAGCTTCTTTTGTTTACCGTTTTAGCCAGCTCGTTATCTGTCTGCTTTCTAGCTCTGCCAACACCCTTAACAGGATTACCACACAATCTTACTGATTTTCCCAAACATGCTCTTAAGTGACTTTTTTTTTCAACTTTCTCCTCTTAAAACAGTTTATTTAACCATGCATTTATTTTACATCACAGTGAAATTTAAACAAAAGGAAATACACTGTTCTATGTTCTGCAGGAGGCAGATTACAGAAATCATAAGTCCAGTGACAATGAAAAACAATTCCAGCCTCACGCGCATCATGGATGAATTCCCCAAATGTAACGTTGAGCAAGAAAAGGGAGATGCAAAAGAGTACGTACTGAGTAATTCCATATTTGTGAAACTCAAAAGCAGCAAACCTAATCTGTGGAGATACAGATCAGATACCAGTTGCCTTCAGCAGTGGTATCAACTGCAAGTGGGCATGAGCAGGCTGCTGATGACACCAAAAGATCTCTCTTGACCTGAATAGTGGCAAAATGAATTTACAGTTAAATAAATATTCACCTAGTTGTAGACTTTAGATTTTTGTACTTTACTGTATATAAATGTATATATAGTCATGCTTTAATTTAATTTAATTTAATTTTTTGAGACGGAGTCTTGCTGTGTCGCCCACGTTAGAGTGCAGTGGTACGATCTTGGCTCACTGCAATCTCCGCCTCCCAGGTTCAAGCAATTCTCCTGCTTCAGCCTCCCAAGTAGCTGGGATTACAGGTGCCCACCTCCACACCCAGGTAATTTTTGTGGTTTTTAGTAGAGATGGAGTTTCTCCATGTGGGCCAGGCTGGTCTCAAACTCCTGACCTCAGATGATCTGCCTACCTCGGCTTCCCAAAGTGCTAG
Source organism: Piliocolobus tephrosceles (assembly GCF_002776525.5). Taxonomy (NCBI): domain Eukaryota; kingdom Metazoa; phylum Chordata; class Mammalia; order Primates; family Cercopithecidae; genus Piliocolobus; species Piliocolobus tephrosceles. The sequence goes on from NC_045455.1 coordinate 56,903,427, forward strand.
GATTGCAGATATGAGCAACTGTGCCTGGCCAATAGTCATGCTTTAATTTGAAAAATTATAAAAACATGTTATATCACTACTTAGAAATATAATCAGTTTTTTTTTTTTTTTTTTAAGATCCAGTGTTGTGCTCCAGTCATTGATTCACTTAAGAAACATTCCTTAGGGTTACCATTCCTATCATCACAAATTTCCTTCTAAGGTTTCACAAGTCTATAGTCCTACTCTTTGTTGATGGAGGGGCTCACCTGTCTCTACCAGCCTGGTTGCTCCACCAGGGGGAAAATCCTGCCAAGCTGCTCTTCAGGGAAGGTAGACTCCTCACACTTCTTCACTGGAGTCAGCTGGATCTTCCGATGTGGCTGTGATCTCTTGGTGTTTTCTCCTGGATGGAATCATCGTCCAGATATCCAGGGTACCCACACATCTTTCACCCACAAGCATAATTTTTGAAAGCACTCTGAAATCATCTTTAAAACATTTTTAAAACAGTTGTAATGTAACAGCATCATAATTGCAAAGAATACTGTGGTACATTCACAATCATCACAAAAATAATATTAAAAATACAGGACAGGGATCCCAATGATTATAGCAAGCTAACAGGACATTTATTTTCCTGGGTTCATGTTGTTTATCAGTCCTTGTCTGTAGGTATAAATAATTTAAAATATGTAATATAAAACATTTTTACTTAACAATTGACCAAACATTTTTTGAAAAATTAGTTGAATTGATAAAGTCAAGTATCCTCATTTTGTACAACATTTGAGGTTTTCAGCTTTTTAGTATTGTAAAGAGTAAATCTTCAGGCATATAACTTTCTTCATAGTTTCAGCACTGAGCGTGGCTTAAATTCCCAGGGGCAGGATTACTGGATGGAAACACTCGACTGCTCATGGAAAGTATAGACAAATTTGCTTCAGAAAAGAATTGTACTGATTTCTAAGCTTTAGAAAAGAATTGTACTGATTTCTAAGCTGCTAGTAATATGTAATTGTACCAATTTCTTCAGTCCTGACAACATTGAATGATACAATTTATTTAAAGAACAGATTTATTGAGATATTGTTCATATATCACCCATATCCATTAGGAGCCACTTCCCATTTTCCTTTCCTCCCAAATCTTGGCGACCTCTATTTACTTTCTGTCTCCATGGACCTGCCTGTTTACAGAAATGAAATCGTGTAATATGTGATCTTTTATGACTGGCTTCTTTCATTGAGCCTAATGTATTTTAAGTTCATCCATGTTGTAGCATGAGTTAATACTTCATTAATTTCCATGGCCAAATAATACTGCATTGTATGGAGATACATTTGGTTCATTGATTCATCAGTTGATGCACATTTGAGATGCTTCCACTTTTGACTATTATCTGCTATGAACATTTGTGTACAGTTTTTGTATGGAAATGTTTCAAATTATTTTGGGTATATAACCAGGAGTGGAATTTCCGGGTTATAGTAACTCAGATAACTATAACTATTTCTGAGTTAACTATAACTCAGTAACTAAAATTCTTTCTGGGTTAACTATAACTCAGTAACTATAACTCTTTCTGGGTTAACTTCATGAAAAATTGCTAAACTGTTTTCTAAAACAGTTTCACTTTTTGTATTACTACCAGCAATGTATGAGAGCTCCAGTTTCTCCTTATCCTTGTTGACATTTGTCTGTCCTTTTTGGTTATAACCATCCTCATACATGTGAAGTAGTATGTAAATTGATTATGGTTTAATTTACATTTCCTTAATGATTCATGATGTTGAACATTTTTCCATGTGTTTATTGGCCATTTGTATATCTTTCTTGACAAAATGTCTACCCAAATTGTTGTCCATGTTTAACTGAGTTATTTGTATTTTTATTGCTAAGTTGTGAGAGTTCTTTACATATTCTATGTGCAAGTCCTTTGTCAGGGACTTGATGTATGATTTGTAAGTATTTTCTCCCATTTCTGGCATTGTCTTCTCACTTACTTGATGATATCTTTTGAAGCACAAAAGTTTTAAATCTTGATGGAGTTCAATTTATTTTTTTCTTTTTGTCATCTTTTGATGTCATATCTAAGAAACCGTTTTCTACTCCTAGGTCACAAAGATTTATGCCTGTGTTTTCTCTAATACTCTTATAATTTTAGCTGTTACACTTAGATCTATGAGCCATTTTGAGTTAATTTTTGTGTGAGGTAGAGTCCAACTTTATTTTTTTTCATGTGGCTATCCAGCACCATTTGTTGAAAAGACTATTCTTCATTGAACTGCTTTGGGATTCTTGTCAAAAATCAGTTGCCGAAAGTAGAGGATTTATTTCTGGGTTCTCAGTGTAATTCGTTTGTTCTATGTTTCTATCCTTATGTAATCTATCACATTGTCTTTATTATTGTATCTTTGTAGTAAACCTTGAAATCAAAAAGTGTGTGTCCTCCAAATTGGTTCTTTTTCAAGAATGTTTTGGCTATTCTGGGTTCTTTGAATTTCCGTAGGAATTTTACAATCAACTTGTCAGTTTTTGCCGCTAAAAAGGCAGCTTGAGGTTTTGATAGGCATTGTGTTGCATCTGCAGATTAATGTGAAGTGTATTGTCTTCTCAATAATACTGAGTATTCCGATCCAGAAGCATGGGTTTTCTTTCCATTTATTAAGATCTGTTTAAAGTTTTTTCAGTGATGTTTTCTGGTTTTCAGTATACAAGTCTTGCACATATTTTGTTAAATCTATTCTTATGCATTTTATTCTTTTTGATGCTTTCATAAATGTAATTGCTTTAATTTCATTTATACATTGCTCATCTATAGTCTATATAAATACAATGTGGCTCATAAGAGTAGCCAGTAACCTTGCTAAACTCATTTATTAGTTACCATAGATTTTGTGGCTTTCTTTAGATTTATGTCATCTGCAGTAGAAATAGTTTTACTTTTTCATTTCCAATCTGAATGTCTTTTATTTCATTTTCTTGCCTACTGGCTATAACTAGTATCACTAGTACAATATCAAATAGAGCTGATGAGAGCAGATATTCTTATTCTTGATCTTAGGAAGAAGTAATTCCATTTTTCACCATTAGCTTTGATGTTAGCTATGGGTTTTTGTAGATAGCCTTTATTAGGTTGAGATGATTCCCTTTTACTTTTAGTTTACTAAGTGTTTTTTTCTTTCATGAAAGGATGTTGTATTTTCTTAATGCTTTTCTAATTTACTGAGAGATTGTGTGGGGTTTTTTCCTCCCTTCATTCTGTGTGTGTGTGTGTGTGTTTCTTTTTTTTTTCGAGATGAAATCTCACTCTGTCACCTAGGCTGAAGTGCAGTGGCGTGATCTTGGCTCACTGCAACCTCCGTCTCCCAGGTTCAAGCAGTTCCTCTTCCTCAGCCTCCCAAGTAGCTGGGACTACAGGTACACGCTACCATGCCCAGCTAAATTTTTTATATTTTTAGTGGAGACAGGCTTTCACCATGTTGACCAGGCTGGTCTCGAACTCTTGACCCCAAGTGATCCACCTGCCTTGGCTTCCCAGAGTGCTGGGATTACAGGCATGAGCTACCATGCCAGACCCCCTTCATTCTGTTAATGTGGTCTGTGACATTGGTTACCTGGGATAAAGCCTGTTTGGTCATGATGTATAATCTGTTGTTGCTTTTTGTTTTGTTTTGGTTTGGTTTGGTTTTTGTTGTTATTTGGTTTTTGTTGTTGTTTTTAGAGACAAGGTCTCTTTCTGTCACCCAGGCTAGAGTGTAGTGACACAATTATAGCTCACTGCAGCCTCTACTCCTGGGCTCAAATGATCCTTCTGTTTCAGCCTCCCAAGTGGCTAGGACTGTAGGCACATGCCACTGCATCTGGCTAATTTTTTTTTTTACTTTTAGTAGTGACAAGGTCTTGCTATGCTCCCCAGGCTGGTCTCCAACTTCTAGGCTTAAGCAATCCTCCTGCCTTAGCCTACCAAAGTGCTAAGATTACAGGCATGAACCACCACGCCCAGCCTGTAATCTTTTTTATGTGTTACTAGATTTGGTTTGCTAGTATTTTGTTGAGGATTTTTGCATCTGTATTCATAAAAGACATTGATCTGTAGTTTTCTTTTCTTATGATGTGTTTGTCTGATTTTGGTATTAGGAAAATACTGGCCTCATAAAATGAGTTGGGAATTATTTCCCCCTCTTCTATTTTTTTGGAGGAGTTTGTGAAGGATTAATGTTAATTATTCTTAAACATTTGGTAGAATTCACCAGAATATCATTTCTCTTACACATTAAAGTGGTGTAGGATATTAACACAATTATTTTAGCTTGTTTTTCTTTGATAACTAGCAAGGTTAAACATTTTCCCATATGTTTGCTTGCTAATTATCTTCACTGGTTTGTATTGGTTATTCATGTGTTTTGCTCATTTTCATATTGGGGTCTCAGTGTTTTTCTTCTCAATTTTAATGAGTTCTTTAGAATAGTAACCCTCAGACCATTATGTTCTAATCTAGTAATTTTTCACTATCCGGAAGTATTAATGTACTATAGGCATACAGAGGACAAGTCATGTTTTAAAGACACTTCTGTTCATAATTTTCTCGACCAGGCACAGTGGCTCACACCTGTAATCTCAGCACTTTGGGAGGCTGAGGCGGGTGGATCATTTGACGTCAGGAGTTCAAGACCAGCCTGGTCAACATGGTGAAACCCCATTTCTACTAAAAATACAAAATAATTAGCAGGGTGTTGTGGCACACACCTGTAATCCCAGCTACTTGGGAGAGGGGGGTGGGAGAATTGTTTGAACTCAGTGGGGGAGAAGGGGTGGAGGTTGCAGTGAGCTGAGATTATGCCATTACACTCCAGCCTGGGCAACAAAGCAAGACTCTGTCTCAAAACAAAAAACAAACAAACAAAAAAAAACTGTTTTTCTCACAACTTTCATCCTGTTGGCATACAAAATTATTCCATATTTGGAGACAGAAAAACAGGAGATCACAGATCTAATTAAAATATATTTATGTCTCTTGATGCCCAGACAAATTTTTAAAATTTATTTTATTGAATATTTTATCATTGTTACTCATCAAACTGGGTATATATGTCAGGCATAATCAAATCCATCAAGTTTTACTCTTCCTGTGACTTCCTGCTGTGGGTTCCAGTCAGTGAGTTTGACTTACTGTGTATCATGCCTGAACACTTAGTTCAACGTCTAATTCAGCTTCCTCTTTTCCATTTCAGGAATATAACACAATAGGAATCAAAAATTTAACAAAGACATATATTCAAAAATCAATTTTGTCCACTATGCTAATAAAGAGCCAATTGTATAAGAAAATGCTTGATGAGCTCACTCTAGGGTCAAGGATCTATTTAAGAAGACAAGTTGGCATAAGCTATTATTCCCCACAGGCCTATCACAATGCCTGTACCTTTCCCATTAAAAATGTACCATTTGTGATTAGATCTGGAAAAGTCCTATTCCAAATATATTTTGTGTGAGTTATTGTGTGTGTGTGTGAGGGTGAATGTGGGTACGTGATTTGAAATGCAAGAAAAGTAAATAAAACACACAGAGGCACAACGGTGTACTTTGGTACCACAGATTAGGAATCAAACTACTCTTAAAGTCTGTCTCAAGAAAGTAATTTAAACTGGCTGGTAAACAAGAGTTTTGTTGGCTGTTTGCACTGTCACTAGAAACAAAAACTGCTGTTTGGGTTAGGAGATTTTTATCTCCTATTCTGTTGTCACATTGGATGGGTATTGCACACAGTTATGCAACTTCTTCCCATTCCAGAACTATAGAGATAATGTCCACACAGACTATATGGAGAGCAGAGGGAAAAGTTACTTTGTTTTCGTAATTCTTTAGGTTTTCCCTTCTATTTTAGTCCATTTCTCCTGATCATAAATTGACACCGATCCTGTGCTTTACAAATCATCCCTACACAATATGTTTCCATATGTATAACTTAACAAAAGTATAGCTATCACCAGAAGCTTGCTAGAGAGTATATTGAATACAATTCTCTTTCCCCCCAAGTTATCATTTTCATTTCATTGTTTGAACTAGACAAGCCTGCAGGCGCTATCATTTATATCTACATAATCCTAGTACAAGTCACCTAACCTCTCTGGGTCTCAGTTTTCCCATTCTTAGTAGGATAATCCTTTCCTTTTGAGAGTGTTGAGAGGGTGTGCCAAACTTGTTCTCACAAAGCTTAGGTTGTAAGGCTCCTTACTCAGTTTGATGAATATAACATACCTATTCTTTTCCATCACAGCTGGATCCATGTTGACAGAATTGCTGAAAGATTGAGGAGTGGGAAGAAGTTTAAAACTGTTTCAGTATCCTTTCTCATTGTTATATCTTCCATGGATATTCCATTCCTTATTATATCCTAAGTGTTGACATAAATACTTAGATATCTGCTTCCTTTCTGTTGCTGTTGTTGTGGTTGTTTGAGATGGGGTCTCACTCTTTTGCCCAGGCTGAAACACAGTAGTACAATGTCAGCTCATTACAGCCTCGGCCACCTGATCTCAAGTGTCCTCCCACCTTAGCCTCCCAAGTAGCTGGGACTACAGATGGATGCCACCATGCCCAGCTAATTTTTGTATATAGAGGCAGGATTTTGCCATGTTGCCCAGGCTGGTCTTGAACTCCTGAGCTCGAGAGAGTCACCCGCCTTGGCCTTCCAAAGTGCTGGGATTACAAGTGTGAGCCACCATGTTTGGCCTTCTGCTTCCTTTTGAAGCAAGATTTTTAAGCTACCCCTTGAAAACTTTTCTCCAACCTTATCACTATTTATGTTTGACCTATTGCTAATGGAAGTATTTTATCCAATGTCCAGGAAAAATGTACCCTTTACTCACCTTACTCACATAATAACTCAGATTATGGAAATATCTACAGTCCTAAGTGTATCAACACTAGAAATAATTGTAACTAGGTCATTGGAACTTGAAATTGATAATAAGCATTACTATTAGCAGAAGCCCAGAGAGCAGAGGTCAAGAGTTAGGTTTTCATGCAAACTAAAGGCTTCTAAAAGCTTAACACAGGAAAGTATTGATTAGCCCTTTGCATCCAATGACATGGGTAAGTTTTATTCATCTAGAGAGTGAACATTGATGCTGTGAAGGAAGAAATTCCCTCCCTATAACAACTTTCTCATCACCACTAAGCGATAAAGCTCTTGATAAGAGTCAATGCTGTACATTCACATTATCTCTTTCTACAGCCATAAGCCCTTCTCAGCATATCATCAAGAGCAGGAAAATGAAAACCTGAAAACAACTTGAAGAAAACGGAAGCACCTCCTTTCTCATTATGGAGTTTAATTAACTGAAAAGTTTTCCCTTGAGTTTGGTACAAACTCATTTGGCAGCAAAACCTGAGCTGATATAAGGCTGTTTAAAGACTTTATTTATACGACTTAGTATGAATATTCATTCCTTTCTCTACAGAAGTAACAATGTGCTTGATCACAGGGCACAGACCTCTTGGTGATGTTATATAATATATATCAGTACATTACAGAAGGTATATGCATTCAAGTACCTTTCTGAAAGCCTAAATATTTTTCTAGCCTAAAATATTTTCTAGCCTAAAATATTTCTAGTCGTAAAGGTTTTTAAGAAGAAAGGATGAATCTATACTAGTTTTTCCTATTTAGGTTATATGGAATATTTCTAGACACTTTTACTTCATATAGCCTTATACTTGGCCCATAGTCCTGATCCTAGTTTGTTTGTTTGTTTGTTTGTTTGTTTGTTTGATTGTTTCTTTCTTTCTTTCTTCTCTTTCTTTCTTTCTTTCTTTCTTTCTTTCTTTCTTTCTTTCTTTCTTTCTTTCTTTCTTTCTCTTCCTTCCTTCCTTCCTTCCTTCCTTCCTTCCTTCCTTCCTTCCTTCCTTCCTTTCTTTTTATGAGACAGAGTTTCGCTCTTGTTGCCCAGGCTAGAGTGCAATGGTGCGATCTCGGCTCACCACAACCTCCGTCTCCTGGGTTCAAGGGATTCTCCTACCTCAGCCTCCCGAGTAGCTGGGATTACAGTCATGCGCCACCACATCTGGCTAATTTTTTTTTTTTGTATTTTTAGTAAAGACAGGATTTCTCCGTGTTGGTCAGGCTGGTGTTGAACTCCCTACCTCAGGTGATCTGCCCGCCTCGGCCTCCCAAAGTGTTGGGATTACAGGCATGAGCCACCGTGCCCAGCCGATCCTAGTTTCTTATTTTGTATCCTTAATGCATCTCATCTTAATCAGAGTACTAGGTAATTAATAATAGCTAACCATTTAAAATGACAATATGTATATTATCATATATATATTCATGTGTATACAAACACATACATAGCTGCTACAACAAATACCTTGAATTTAGTAAACATAATTGATAATGGATACTTTCACTCAGTTCTCAACAACAACACTTTCTCAACAGGAAAGCTTTCACCAAGAGCCCAGGCTACCAGCAGGTAGGAAAGTGAACCATTGAAATATTGTTTGGTTTTAAAGAGGCTATCTCTAGGCAGAGAACTCACGGATCATTCTTCCGATTGCTGAAAGTTTTAGAGGAGCCTAATATTCATACTGAAAATTAATTTATCAAAATATTGTTTAAAGAGCTTATATGTGACATGTATATCTATGCAGAGCACTGTAAGCATTTCATGATTGTGTTGCAGGAGTATCTTAGGTTTCTATTATGGTTTTTCAAAGAGCTGCAGTATATAGTCTCTATATTTGATTTTACATAATGGGATGATAATAATCATATCAAGAGTTGTTTTGAGAATTAAGTAACACATTAAATGTCAAGCCCACTGCGTTCCATTTGGTATCACCGTGCATTATTATCCCCAGTTTTCAGATGGGGCCCAGAGATTGTTGGTCACTTGCCCAAGGTTACATGACTAGTAAGTTGGAAAACTGAGGCTTGATCTCATTTTGCTGTCAACAATTGTTGTTCAGTGTTCTTTACATACTATTTCACTATCTAAAATAAATGATGGTATCTTTTACCATAGCTTTTTGTAAGATGGAAATGACTCTGCTGTTTTTACTGATTATTCAAATAGTACATGCTTAGTGTAAGGACAATAGCACAGATCTAAAATTGAATCAATATAAAAAAAAGTACACAGAGAAATCTCTTATTCAATCACCCAGAGAGAGCCTGAATAGGAATATAAACTTTAAGACATTTTTCTAGCTGGGCATGGTGGCCTGGGCCTGTAGTTCCAGCTACTTGAGACACCGAGGCAGGAGGATCACTTGAGCTCAGGAATTCAAGGCCAACCTGAACAACTAGTGAGATTTTACCTATAAATAAATAAATAAGGCACTTTTCTATGCTTAAACGCATGTAAATACAATATAACAATTTGAATATAATAACATATTTTATAATGTGGTTCTTTCATGTAATAATATATTGTAGACACCTTTCCCTATCAATACATATAGATTTTGTTTATGCATTTCCAAGTAGTTACTAAGATGCACAAAAGAGTACCTTTCTAAAATGCTACTTAATTTATTCTTAAGATCCATGACTAGTTGAAAAGTCAATCTGGCCAATTCATGATCAACTCAGTAACTCCGTTGTTTTCTTGGTTACTCCCATTTGACCTAATCTCACCACTTCAGGATTTTTTTCTCTCTCACTTCTCCGTACCTTCACCTGGGATGATTTTTGTTTTCTGTTTGTTTGTTTGCTTTTTTTGAGACAGAGTCTTACTCCATTGCCCAGACTAGAGTGCAGTGGTGCAGTCTCAGCTCACTGCAACTTTCGCTTCCCATGTTCAAGCAATTCTCCTGCCTCGGCCTCCCAAACAGCTGGGATTACAGGCATGCACCACCACGCCTGGCTAATTTTTGGTATTTTTAGTAGAGACGGGGTTTTGCCATGTTGGCCAGGCTGGTCTCGAACTCCTGACCTCAAGTAATCCACCCACCTCGGCCTCTGAAAGTGCTGGAATTACAGGCGTGAGCCACCATGTCCGGCCCACCTGGGATGAATTTTCAGTAATCACACAAGAGCTAAAAATCATCTGGACAGCAGAGAGGCTAAAGTTGCATCTGTCCTTTGGACAGTGGCCTCTCCGCTTCCTACATCTGTGAAGAAGTTGGAATCATTCCTTGACATCTGCCTGTCTGTCAGATTCCTCATTCTTCATTCTCCTTATTCCAAATACAAGGCCTCTTCAAGTCTGCCCATCAGTCTGTGCTCTCTCAGCCAACACGAAACTGAGGTTGCCCTTGGGACCATTTGCTGACACATTTAACGTAGTCATTGCTATTCTACTGTTAGGGGTACTATGTGGTAGTATGCAGAGTAATGACTCTCAAAGATGTTCAAAATTTCGTTTGCAGAACCTGTGAATGTACTATCTTACATGGTAAAAGAGACTTTGCAGATGTGATTAAATTAAAGATCTTCATATGGAGAGATTACACTGATTATCCTGGTGGGCCGAATGTAATCACAAGAGCCCTTATAAGAGGGAAGCAGGAGAGTCAGAAGCAGAAAAGGAAGTGTGATGATGGAAGCAGAGATAGAAAGATTCGAAGGTGCTGTGCTGCTGGCTTTAGAGATGGAGGAAGGACTCTGGAGCCAAGAATGGAGACAGCCTCTAGAAACCATCTTTCTCTTAAAAAGTTCATGTCTGGCTGGGCATGGTGGCTCATGCCTTTATTCCCAGCACTTTGGGAGCCTGAGGTGGGCAGGTTGGGAGTTCAAAACCAGCCTGACCAACATGGCGAAACCCCATCTCTACTAAAAATACAAAAAGTAGCCGGGTGTGATGGCGCACACCTGTAATCCCAGCTACTCAGCAGAAGAACAGATCCTCCCTTCAGGCTTTCAAAAGGAATGCAGCTCTCTCATCTGTCTCGATGTTTAGCCCACTGAGACTGATTTTGGACTTCTGACCTCTAGAATTATAAGATAACTAATGTGTGTTGTTTTAAACAACCAAGTTTGTGGTAGTTTGTTAAAGCAGCCATAGGAAACTAATATATTAATACATACTGAACAGGAAGTTTCTTTAAAATTCATGCAGTATTCCTGGGCTATACCTAAAAAAGTAAAACACAGGTGCCTTCTCCATGAATGCTCCCCACCCAAACTCATTGGATTTCTATTGTTCCTACTCATCCCACCTTCAAAGCTTGGCCAAAAGGGCAGCAGAGAACTGTATTTCTTCTCAGAGACCACCACCCACAGCCAACTCCATTACTCTATTCTCTGTGAAAAATAAACCTGTTTCTCTGTCCGGTAAGGGGAAGGACATTATGCTTCCAAATCTACCATTTATTTTTAATATCTTAGGACTTTGGCTTTTAACATGCAAAGACAAACTTTTCAAACTAAACGTCTTTCTCTTAAAAAGTTCATCTCTGGCTGGGCATGGTGGCTCACACCTTTAATCCCAGCACTTTGGGAGCCTGAGGTGGGCAGATCAGCTGAGTTTGGGAGTTCAAAACCAGCCTGGCCAACATGGTGAAACCCCGTCTCTACTAAAAATACAACAATTAGCCGGGTGTGACGGGGCACACCTGTGTCCCAGCTACTCGGGAGGCTGGGGCAGAGAATCGCTTGAACCCAGAAGTCGGAGGTTACAGTGAGCTGAGATTGGGCCATTGCACTCCAGCCTGGGCAACAGAGTGAGACTCCATCTCAAAAAAATAAAACAATAAAAAATAATAAATTCAGCTCTTACAAACCTAAAGCTTATTAAGTTTAAAATTTTATTCCCAAACATACATTTTCTCAGTTATATTTGTCCTCTTCTTGAGTCAAGAATGCATTAATTTAACAATAGGTGGGGAGAGATGTGGGTTAATATCACTGCAATTTAACTCTGTTCATATAGGACTCCAACAACACTTTAATAACTGCGGAATATTCTATTATATGACTACTCTATCTATTTACCTAATTCATTTTTGATGAACATTTCTATTATTGCCAAGCTTTTACCACTATAGATAATGCAGAATAGAACATTCCTGTATATACATTTTGGTCAACTATATAATCAGTTTTTTCAGGAGAAAACCCTAGGAATAGATTTTTTAGGTTAAAGTGTGTAGACGTGTTTGATTTGTAATCTTACAGCCAAACTGCTTTTCGTTTTTTCTTTTTTTTTACATTGGTAAATAATAATTGTACATATTTATGGGGTACATCTATTTCAATGCATGTATACAATGAATACTGATCAACTGAGGATAAATATCTTTCTGACCACAATGAAATAAAACTAGAAATCAACACAAGAGGAACTTTGGAGACTACAAACGCAGACACACCTCTTTTTATTGTACTTCACTTTATTGCACTCCATAGGTACTGCAAGTTTTCCAGATTGAAGGTTTGTGGCAACTCTGTGTCAAACAAGTCTATCAGCACCATCTTTCCAACAGTAGGTGCTCCCTTTGTGTCTCTGTGTCACATTTTGGGAATTCTCATGATCCTTCAGACTTTTCCATTTTATATTATTAATGTTGTTTCATTATCTAATGTTGTTTCATTATCTATTATGGTGATCTGTGATCAGTGATCTTTGATGTTACTACTGTCATTGTTTTGGGGCACCACAAGCCACACACACCCATATAAGACAGTGACCTTAATTAGTAAATGTTGAATGCATTCTCACTGCTCCATTTATGGGCCATTTCCCATCTCCCTCTCTCCTTGGACCTCCCCAATCCCTGAGAACAGCATTATTAAAGTTAGGCCAATTAATAACCCTACAATGGCCTCTCAGTGTTCAAGTGAAATGAAAAGTCACATGTCTCACACTTTAAATCAAAAACTAGACATGGGCTAGCTTGAGCAACACAGTGAGATGCTATCTCTACAAAAAATGAAAAAGTTAGCTGGGCACGGTGATGCACACCTATAGTCCTGGCTACTTAGGAGGCTGGGGTGAAAAGATTGCTTGAGCCTAGGAATTCTAGCTTAATGACAGAGGGACCCTCTGTCTCAAAAAAATAATAATAATAATAATAATAATAATAATAATAATAATGATAGCGAAATCCAGAAAAGATTAAGTTTAGTGAGGAAGATATGTCCAAAACTGAGACAGGCTGAAAGCTAGACTTCTTGCGCCAATCAGCTAAGTGATGAATGCAAAGGAAAAGTTCTTAAGGAAGTTAAAAGTGCTACAAGTGCTACTCCAAGTAAACACACAAATGATAAAAAAGCAAAACAGCCTTATTGCTGATATGGAGAAACTTTGGGTGGTCTGGATAAAAGATCAAACCTACCACAACATTCACTTAAACCAAAGCCTAATCCAGAGCAAGACCTTAACTCTCTTCAATTATATGAAGGCTGAGAGAGGTGAGGAAGCTGCAGAAGAAAAGCTGGAACCTAGCAGAGGTTGGTTCTTGAAATTTAAGGAAAGAAGTCATCTCCATAATATAAAAGTGCAAGGTGAAGCAAGCCGCAAATGCTGATGTAGAAGCTGCAGCGAGTTATCCAGAAGATCTAACCAAGATCATTGATGAGGGTGGCTACACTAAACAACAGATTTTCAATGTAGACAAAACAGCCTTATCTCGGAAGAAGACACCATCTAGGACTTTCATAGCTTAAGAGGAGAAGCCAATGCCTGGCTTCAAAACTACAAAGGACAGACTGACTCTCTTGTTAGGGGCTAATGGAACTGGTGACTTAAAGCTGAAGCCAATGCCCATTTACCATTCTAAAGATCCTAGGGACCTTAAGAATTATGCTAAATCCTCTCTACCTGTGTGTTCCAGAAATGGAAAAACAAATCTTGGAGGGCAGCACATCTGTTTAAGAATGCTTTACTGAATATTTTAAGCCCACTGCTGAGACCTGCTCAGAGAAAAGTGGTTCATTTCAAAATATGACTGCTTGTTGACAATGTACCTAATCACCCAAGAGTGCTGATAGAAATGCACAAGGAGATTAATGTTTTTTTGTGTGTTTTCTTGTTTGTTTGTTTTTGAGATGGAGTCTCACTCTGTTGCCAGGCTGGAGTGCAGTGGTGCCATCTCAGCTCACTGCAACCTCTGCCTCCTGGGCTCAAGTGATTCCTGTGCCTCAGCCTCCCAAGTAGCTGGGATTACAGGCACGAGCCACCACACCCAGCTAATTCTTTGTATTTTTAGTAGAGACGGGTTTTCACCATGTAGGCCAGGATGGTCTCCATCTCCTGACTCTGTGATCCGCCTGCCTTGTCCTCCTAAAGTGCTAGGATTACAGGCATGAGTCACCGCGCCCAGCGTAATGTTTTTATGCATGCTAACACATCCATTCTGCATCTTATGGATCAAGAAGTTATTTTAACTTTCAAGTCTTATATAAGAAATACATTTCACAAACCTATAGCTGCTGTAAATAGTGATTCTTCTGATGGATCTGGACAATGCACATTGAAAACCTTCTGGAAAAGATTCACCATTCTAGATTCCATTGAGAACACTTGTGATTCATGAGAGCAGGTCAAAATATCAACCGATATTAACATGCATTTCGAAGAAGTTGATTTCAGCCTTCATGGATGACTTTGAGGGGTTCAAGTCTTCAGTGGAGGAGACAACTACAGATGTGATAGAAACAGCAAGAGAACTAGAATTAGAATAGGAGCCTGAAGATATGCCTGAATTGTTGCAATCTCATGATAAAACTTTAACAGATGAGGAGTTGCTTCTTATGGATGAGCCAAGAAAGTGGCTTCTTGAGATGGAATCCACTCCTGGTCAAGATGCTATGAACATTGTTGAAATGACAACAAATAATTTTAAATATTATATAAGCTTAGTTGATAATGAAGTGGCAGGATTTGAGAGGATTGGCTCCAGTTTTGAAAGTAGTTTGACTGGGGTTATATGCTATCAAACAGCATCAAATGCTACAGAGAAATCTTTCATGAAAGGAAGAGTCAATCAATTCAGCAAGCTTCATTGTCTTATTTTAAGAAATGGACACAGCCACCCCAACCTTTAGCAGCCACCACTCTAATCAGTCAGCAGTCATCAACATTGAGGCAAAACCCTCCACCAGAAAAAAGATTAGGACTTGGCTGATGACTTAACTGGTTGTTAGCATTTTTTTCCAGCAATAAAGTGTTTTTAATTAAGGTATATACTTGTTTTTAGACATAATGCTATTGCGCCCTTCATAGACTATGGTATAGTGTAAACATACCTTTTATATGTACTGAGAAACCAAAAAATTGCAACTCACTCTATCTGAAAGAATAATTAATACTTTTTCTGCCACGTCTGTCCTTTGCAGGATTGTTTGAATTTTGGAAAGAATTCAGAACACTTAGTCTCTAGACTTTATTGCGATATTTGCTACAGTGGTCAGGAACTGAATCCATGCTTTTCTGAGACATGCCTGTACATGGAAATTAAATAGCATGGTTTTGAATGAACAATGGGTCATTGAAGAAATTGAGAAGAAAATGAGAAATTTCCTTGAGATGAATGAAAACAGAAAACATACTAAAACAACTAAAACATACTAAAACAACAAAAGCAGTACTAAGAGGGAAGTTTATATTAGAGGTATATATCAAATTACTTTTATTGTTTACATAAAAGAGGAATCATTCCATTGCTTGTACAAATGTTTGCTTTCATATATACCCCAATGTGTGAAAGTCCTAGTTTATCTACACTCTGCCAATTATAGATGTTATTCTTTTTTTCTGTGTTGTC
This sequence comes from Piliocolobus tephrosceles, assembly GCF_002776525.5. Lineage (NCBI taxonomy): Eukaryota > Metazoa > Chordata > Mammalia > Primates > Cercopithecidae > Piliocolobus > Piliocolobus tephrosceles. The sequence goes on from NC_045455.1 coordinate 56,919,123, forward strand.
TTAATAATCAAAATAATATCAAAGTGATATTTTACCTTTTACATCTGTAAAGTCAGATTAATCATCTTTTCCCATGTTTATTGACAATTTCTATTTTTTTGTCTAGATTCTTCAACCATATTTACAGCCCTTTTTAAAATGTTTGAATATCTTTTTAGATTCAGGGTCTCACTCTGTCACCCCGCCTAGAGTGCAATGCTATGATCATAGCTCACTGCAGCCTCAACCACTTGGGCTCAAATGATCCTCCCACTTCAGCTTCCCAAGTGGCTAGGACTACAGGTGTGTGCCACATACCCAGCTTTCAGACCATTTTTCTATGTTTTTCTGCTTTATATTAGCTTTACGTGTCACTATAAAAATTTCCAGCATCCTTTTTGCTTGCCTTTTTAAAAATTTTTACTTTTTATTTTACTTTCATGGTTTCTTTGCCCTAGGAGGTTTTCAAGTATGTCAATCATTCCTTTGAATTTTCTGATTTAGATATTACTCCAGCTTTTAATTTTGGTGCTGTGGATGATTTGTAGAGTGTGATATCTGAATACTGGGGTTAAGTAGGAAAGTTTTAAAAAAACCTTTTCAATGACACATGTCAACAGAGTTTATTTCATAATAAATAAATAAATACACTTTGATTTAACTAAAGATTCAGGGTCTTTAAAAACTGTCAGGCATAATTGAATGGCTTTCTGAAATTTTACAGTAATGTTCATAGCAGCACTTCCCCACAAAACACACTCATTTAATGTGTCTGGTTCAACTAATGATTTTTATTTCACATTTGGCATCTTTTTCTTCTACAAACTAATAGACTCTCCAGAACCTATTCACCTGAGATTTCTTTTTCTACCATGCCTGTCCTTTGCAGGATTGTTTGAATTTTCAAAAGAATTTGAAACACTTAGTCTCTCGACAGTTTCTTTCAATGTAGCCCTTTGCTCTTTAGACTTATGTGACAGGAGTCAAATCACTGTCGAACACACCAGAATTACCTCTGTGTCTGCTGAAAGGTTAGCGTACTTTGTTCAGTAGGTGCATGTCTTCAGTCTCTGAGGGTAATGCAACCTTGAAAGTAACCAGGGGGAAACACTGGGACAGTATTTATACTAAACTACCAGATTAAACATTTGAACTAAAATGAAGAGTCAATTCAGTTAGGCAACTAAACTGGCTATTAAGCAAGCAGTTGTTTGTATAAATTAATGAAATCAATAAGTGATTTGGTATTTTGTAAATACCAAACTATATTTTGGATTCTGTAAAACTGAAATCATTGTCATAGCCTTGATATTTTCTTTTTTACATTCTTCTTAAAAATTTTAAATATTTAATTGACAATTGAAACTTGTATGTATTCAAAGTGTAAAATATGATGATTTATGTATACATTGTACTGACGACCACATCAACTTAGTTAACGCATCCATCACCACTCATAGTTACCATTCGTGTGTGTGTGTGTGTGTTTGTGCGTCTGTGTGTGTGTGACAGAGAGAGGAGAGTGGTGAGGACACTTAAAATTCTGCTCTCATCAAATTTCAAGTAAGTAATACAGTATTGTGAACTATAGTCACCATGCTGTACCTTATATCCCCAGAATTGATTTTTTATTTCAACACCTTGTTGCCCTTGGTGCTCTAAAGTGTGCGCGCGTGTTTGTGTGTGTGTGTGTGTTTGTGTGTGTGTTGGAAAGCGGGTGGCAAAGAGAGTAATTCATGCCATGTAATTGTTTATAGATAAAACTGTTTTAACATGGAATTTTTTAAAACATCAATGACTCTTTCAAAGACATTCTTGACGAGCGGATTAACTGATTAATAAACAATTATCTAAAAAGTACTAGTATAATTATGTGCCAGATGACTTTAATATTTCTACTTCAAATAGTTACATAAAAGATACTGTGGAATAATACAGAGCCACAAAAAGAATTAACATAAATTAAAAATTATATTTGCTGGCTCTTTCTCTCTAATGTACTTTTATCAGTTGAAACTTACTTTTTTAACTGATACATACATTCAAGAATTGTTAAGCTATGAATGGAAGCAAAACCAATGTACTTATTTCTTAAAATAATAACTTCTGGCTCAAAAAAAATTATGTTGACTATTTCTAAATGTTAGATAGCTGGAATGTTAGAAATCTTTAATTTGGTTTTACTAAAACAGCTTGGTTAAAAGTTGAGACCATAGGTGCTATGTTTTTCCCCTGATAAATTCAAGTGGCTTGCATGAAAAAATCTGATATATTTTCATCTTATAATCTTTACTACAGACATAAAGAAAGCTTTGATTTCTCTTTACCACGGTCTATCTAAATCAAATTCATTTTTCTTCAAGAAAAAGTTCAGGAAGACATCACAGAAATATTATTAATGTTGAAATACCAAACATTTTCCAGATAATTCTACAAAAAGATAATTTTGAATGGGATTTTTATCTTGATAATGTGTTGCTATTCACTTTTCTTGGAACTATTTTTTCCTGATATATATAGTTTTACTCCTGTGGTGGTGAAGCCACTGTTTTGCTAATAGTTAACAATATATCTCCCAGATGGTCACTCCCTCTGCTTTGGTTCCTTGACCTTTCCTTCAGCAGTGTAAAATTCTTTTCAGCAAATACTTTTTAAAGATATCCACCAGCTTTTAACAATTAAATTGGCAAGGAACCCAGTAGGTCCTCTGTCTAATTGCTTTTCATCTCTGACTAACTTGTCATTGGCTGCTGATTCATGTATATACAGAATCCCTAACATCCTTACCTTGCTATCATGTTATCAACTGTTACTTTGGCAAGATCTTTCTTATTTCTAAATGGTAAAAATGTCTTTTCATTTTTCTTTTTAAAGAAAGATTTTTAAAAAATGACTTCAGTGATACAGTCATAGTTTTATGCTTATCCTCATTTATTAGCATATTTATTTCCTTTAGGTGATCTTCTTTGAGTGATATATTTGTTAACATCCTACTGATTAGTGTTAATCCTTTTTTATTATTAGAATATTTTGCTTACTTACAAACACATATCTTTTCATCTAAAGTACCTTCTCTTTATCTGATGTGTTTGCTTTGCTTCCTTGTCATCTTTTCCTTTGCCACACAGATTTTATTTGTCAAAAATTCTTTTAGTGGTATGTACTCAAGTCACTGTTCTATAGAGTTCTCATTCTTAAAGGGTGAAAAGATGCGCTGGGTTTTAATTAACATCTCTTAGACTGAATACTTCCTTCACACTTCTTGATTTTAGTACATTTTTTTTCCTCTGAGCAATTTTCAAGAGTTATTATATAGTTAAGTCTCTTCTATTATTCTGGAGCTAACAATCTTCTGCACTCCTACCTGTTTTTATATCTATAGTGTTTGACAAAACATGTATTTACGTTTAATCAACAAAACGTCTTTTAAGAATTTCTAAAAAGACTTAGTCATAGTACTCTACCTTTTTGCATCACCTAACATTTAAGACGAAGAACTAATTTAACAATATAGTGGGCCGGGTGTGGTGGCTCACTCCTGTGATCCCAGCACTTTGGGAGGCCAAGGCGGGCGGATAACCTGAGGGTAGGAGTTTGAGACCAGGCTGGCCATGGTGAAACCCCATCTTTACTAAAAATACAAAAAAATTAGCCGGGCATGGTGGCACATCCCTGTAGTCCTAGCTACTCAGGAGGCTGAGGCAGGAGAATTGCTTGAACCCCAGAGAAGAGAGGTTGCAGTGAACCAAATCGTGCCACTGCATTCAAGCCTAGATAACACACTGAGACTGTCTCCAAAAAAAAAAAGTGAATAATACTAGAATTCTTTGGATTTTTTTTTTCTTTTTCTTTTTTTTTTTTTTTTTGAGACAGGGTCTTACTGTTTCCCAGGCTGGAGTGCAGTGGTACAATCATAGCTCACTGCACCATCAAACTCCTGGGCTCAAGTTATCCTCCCACCTCAGACTCCTGTGTAGCTGGGACTACAGATGCCAGATGCGTGCCACCACATCTGGCTCTTATTTTGTTTGTTTGTTTTTTGAAGAGATGAGGTCCTGCTGTGTTGCCCAGGCTGGTCTGAAACTCCTGTCCTCAAGCAATCCGCCTTTCTTAGCTTCCCAAAATGTTGAGATTACAGATGTGAGCCACCACACCTCACCCTTATTTGGAATGACTACCTTCTACTTACTTATTAGCAAGTAACTCTAGGCAACATGTTGAAATTGAAAAAGAAAGCACAAAATCTATATTTTTATAAAATATTTGAGTTTTAACACTGCTGTTTACCAGCTACGATCTTGGATGGATTACATAAGCAATCTATGTCTGGCATCTTTATCTATAAAATAATACAAAAGCACTTTGAGAATAAAATAAGAGCATATAATTGAAAGAGCTACATAAAATGTAACAGACTCTCTAGACATCAATTTCTGTTAAACTCCCTCTTTGTTTATGTATGGGTTCAGAAAATGTGATGTGAATTGATTTATATATAAAGATTTGATCAGGGAAAGCATATAAATTAAAAGAGTCAAGGTTGGAGAAAGGAGGAGGAGAGGCCTTCTCATTCTTCTCTTGATGGATTTAATTCCTTTTTTCGGTTTTCAATGGTTAAAGTTAATTAAGAGAGTGCCTTTTCTCTCTCCCACTGTTGCTCTTTTCTACATTTCCACTTACCCTATCATCTCAGGACAACATTGACTTTGATTTGGAGGATGCAGGCAGGTCATACTAACTCTGGAGGATGGTAGGTCACTATTGCGTGATGGAGCCTTTATAAATATTTTATACCTAATCACCTCTCCCCCATGAAAGTTTAATACCGTAGATTTAGTGTATATGTGTTTTCATAGTGTGGCCCTTCAGAAAGCTGCAAATCATTGTAATAGCTCATTTTTTTGACCCTATGTAATAATTTTTACCTTCTTAGAGGTAATACTGCCCTTATTGAAAATTTGTGCTATGATGGAAAGACAGTAGAATTAATTCCTCCAAGTTCATCCTCCTCTTCCTGTCCACTCTTCTAATAAGGCTTCCCTTAGCTAAACATAGCAGAAAGCCAGGAGGCAAAAGTGTTCACAGTCATAGTCTGTACAGATCAGACTCCTAGGACACAGAGATGAAAGAAGAAGGGTGAAGAGTGGGTCTGGATGGGTGAACAGAAGATATTAACACAGACAGTAAGCCAATAGCCATGAAATACATTCAACCTATGTGGGTTGGTTTTGAGAACAGGCAAAGTCAAAAGTCAGATTTGTTGATGCTCTAGAGGAGACAGAGCAGACAGGAAATCAGAGAAATAAAGAGAGAGCTGAATACAACACACAAAACAAATAGCAGGGCTAGGCCAATTCAACACCTAGATCTTCTTCCCAAATCTTCAAGGCAGGAGTCCTCAAACCTAGTGCCAGGATTGATGATACTCTACTGTGGGTGTCTTGATGGATTTCCTTAGTTAAATTAGGTTCTGCCAGGGATGTGGCCCAAAAGGGTTGAATAAAAGATTTCGTTTAAAAGAATAAATGAGGCCCAAGAGAAGTGATTGGAAAAAATTAGAACTTCTGTTTAAATCTCTAATATAGGCCGGGCGCGGTGGCTCAAGCCTGTAATCCCAGCACTTTGGGAGGCCGAGGCAGGCGGATCACAAGGTCAGGAGATCGAGACCATCCTGGCTAACGCGGTGAAACCCCGTCTCTACTAAAAAATACAAAAAACTAGCCGGGCGAGATGGCGGGCGCCTGTAGTCCCAGCTACTCGGGAGGCTGAGGCAGGAGAATGGTGTGAACCCGGGAGACGGAGCTTGCAGTGAGCTGAGATGCGGCCACTGCACTCCAGCCTGGGCGACAGAGCGAGACTCTGTCTCAAAAAAAAATAAAAAAATAAAAAATAAATCTCTAATATACTCCAGGGCTTTCCTGGTGTACCACATTGTGTCACTAGATTTCTCTTGCTGACCCAAATTTTCCAGCTCTTTCCTGAAAGTGTCCAGTTTATAACTATTAATACTACTTGTAAAATGTTAAGAGAAAGACTCCACTTTCCTTCCCTTAAAATTTCACAAGTAGTATTAACAGTTATAAATAGTTATAAAAATCATATCTAATAAATTGTTTTTGAGCATTCACATAGTTGATTTTTCCACTTTTGATTCATAAATAATCCCAGATTTTCATGTCATATAATACAGTCATCTATCAAGGGGCAATGGGCATATGTTCTAACAAATGTTCTAACACAGACAGTAAGCACAGACATTAGAGCAGTTTTGTTGCAGGAACATCGTAGAGTAGAGTGCACTTACACAAATCTAGACGATTAGCCTACTACACATCTAGGCAATATCAGTATAACCTATTGTTCTTAGGTTATAAATCTGTACAGCATGCTACTGTACTGAATACTGTAGGCAGTTGTAACACAATGGAAGTTTTTGTGTATGTAAACGTGTAAACATAGAAAAGGTAACCCATTGTGCTGCAACTTTATGACAATTACAATGTCACCAGGCAATAGGAATTTTTCAGTTCCATTATAATGTTATGAGACTATCTTGTACATGCAGTCTTTCTTTGACTGAAAGGTCTTATGCACATATGACTACGATTTGTAATTTTGCTAGGGATGCTGATTTTAGTTCTTTGTATTACATGGTAGCTGTCCCCTAGCTAGTGAGTAAGGCTGGTCACCTATCCTGTGTGAACATTCAAATGAGCTTTGTGTTTAGCAACTTTTATGGCCATCACAGAGCAGCTAAAAAAACTTTGTGTTTAGTGGCTCATATGGTCATTTAATGCCAGAAATTATGCATTAGGATAGTATTTAGAAAAAGAGGAATATGAAAATGTATGGTAGAAGTTCACTATAGTTGAAAAACTAAGTGTATAAAACATAAGAGAATGATATTTCTCATAAGATTTTAGTTTTGTTGTCTTTTAGATGCCACAAGAGAGAAGTCTTCAATAAATGCAGTCAGGAAGAAAAAAGGAAAGAGGAGAGGCTTAGTCATTATTCTCTTTCTGATAAAGTCGTGTCACAAACTAAAAGTTTTCTCAATTTGTCTAACACTCTTTAGAAGAGGTGCAAAATGAAACAAATGGTAATTTTTAAAAGCACAAATACTGACTCCGTTCTGCTTAAAATAAAATTACATATTCTCTCGTAAAAGAAAAGATGTCAGAGTTAGCACAGAAGAATGAATTCACGTTATTAAGAATTCACAATTAAAATATTAAAATTCTAACATTATAAAAATGCTCATAAACCCATAACCATCATTTGATGTCAGGATGATATTATAGTCATTAAAAAATAATATTACCTAGAAATTGCACTTTGAACAAAGAAATTAGAATAATTTTATTAAATAAAATTACTATACCTAAAGATGTTTGAAATCTGCTTTGGATAACTTTTGCATTTATGAACAGTAAATATGAGCATTAAGTGTATATTTAAACCTGGTGAATTACATTAACTTTTTATTTTTGTCACATATTTAGTTCTCCAGTTTGTAAGAAATACTAGCAAATTTATATTTAGAACAGCTTTCAATTTTTATATGCACATTTAAACATGTTAAAGATAGATTTCTCAGCAATGTGATACCTTATTAGGCACCGTACATAGTCAACTTAGCACTGTGGATGAATTGTATTCATCTATACATTCATCAATAAAATATAGAACATGCTTATTTATTTTTGTCTGCATAGTAAAGTGACATTGACAGATAGTCAGCCTTTAAATGGAAATCAGAACCTATCCCTTAGCTTTATTTCACCTGGGATTAGAAGCAAGTATCAGTTAATGATCCAGTTTGTGCAGTGTTAGGAATATACAAGGTACCTGCAAATTTATTACAAATACATTTAATCACACAAATGACTTTATAATAACAATAAAGGGTCATTTAAAAAGTATATTTTCTCTGTGCCATGAAAAAACAAAAAAGTACACTGTTTTTTTATGATGGAGGAAATGATATTTGATACTTTACAGAGCAGACATTTGGCTTTATCATATCGCAAATGTGGAAACAAGGATTTTATGAATGGGTTTGTTTTCAGATTTTAGGGGATAGTTAAATCTTGAATAGCAAATTATCGTTTTTATATACTCCAGTACACTGTTATTTTTCACTATCTTTATTATGTATGTTGACTCTCTAAGAAAACATTTTGAAATCTCGGGGTTTATTGTAGTTCCACTGGAAACATCTTCATTTTAACCAGAAAAATCTTTGCTGGTTGTACCAAATTATTATTTTCCACACCTAAAAATAGGTGTGTAATATACATTTATTTAATTATCTGTCTTAATTTGTAAATAACAGTTCTGCTATAAAAATATTTCAGTTCTTATGAGTAGAATGATCTAAGACATAGAATATTCTTGCCCAGCTATTTATTCCGTTTCTATGATTAAGAATTAATGTTTCATGTTTTCTTTCTCACTGTCACTTATGTTTAAAATGCCTTTCTCTTCTCATTCAACTAAACTTCCTCACCTTCTTCATAGTCTCTCTGAAGTCCTACCTTTTAAAAACTTTTTCAAATAGCTAAAATGGGACGGTTGCCTTTTAGAGTAAATGGCAACGGATGTTGACTGCTCTGGTAGGGAGAATAATGGCCCACCAAAGATGTCCATATCCTAAACCCCTGAAACTGGTGAATATGTTATCTTACATAGGAAAAGAAAGTAAAGGGTGCAGATGGAATGAAGGTTGTTAATGAGCTAACCTTAAACTAGGGAGATTATTATTGCAGTGGACCCAATATAATTATAGGGAGTCTTAAAAACAGAAGCGGAAGATTGAGTCAGTTAGAGCTGCAATGATAGATGAAGAAACAGATGAGGTTTAAAATTTGAGACATCTTGACCCTCAGTTGCTGGATTTGAAGACGGAGGAAGAGAGATTTAGTAAAGGCATCTGAGTGGTCTCTAGAGGGTGGGACCAGCCCTCAACTGACAACCAGAAAAGTAATGGATGCTCAGGCTACAACAGCAGGGAAATAAATTCTGTCAACAATCTGGATGACCATAGACATGAATTCTCCCCTCGAGCCTCCAGACAGAAATGCAGCCTTACTGGACGCATTGATTTTAGCCCAATGAGACCCATTTTCAAAGTTCTGAACTCCAGAACTGTAAGATAATACATTTCTGTTGCTTTAAGCCTATAGAGAGGGTTGGGTCTGTCCCACTGTGGCAAACTGAGCCAAAGGCTTTTACCACCCACTTTTCCCAGAATTCCGTTGAAATATTAGTAAATAGAAGAATTTATTCATAAAAGACTAAAAAACAAGGCTGGTCTGATGGTAGTGGGTTATCAAAACATAACATTAGTGTCCCTAAAGTTAGTCTACAACCCCTCACTGCTAAATTTGACTGGCTTAAAAGAAAGAAATCAAAGCCAAGAGAAGGAACATCCACAAATATTTAATGAATTGTAGAAGATAGAAAATAGTTGGGAACATATTGATGAGTAAGCTGAAGTGGAAGAATTAGAGACCCAAACCTGCACAGACAGGCCTGTGTTGGAAGCGAGCATGGCCATTTTCTGCCAAGTCCTGGAAGACTGGCAGTTTAAAATTAGGGAGTGAGAAGTGAGACAGAAATCACAGTGCCTATGAGAAGAAATATCTATAGATCAGCTGTGCAAGTTTCTTCATTCCCATCCCCAGGCAAAAAAATTAGTGGAATAATCTTGCAGAGGAGTAAGGTTTCCAGAGTGGGGGTTGTCCGCTGGTGTAAGCCCTCTTCAGAGTGAAAGATGGGAATGAAGACTTCCTGCCTGTTCCTGGATCTTGTACTTAAGGGGAAAGAGTCAATAGACTTAATTATACTTTTGGGTAAGTGGTATAAACTTTGATAATGTAAACATAAATAGTTGATAGAAATGACAGGGGGAGCTGCCACCAGGGAGGGAGAAAGAAAGAATTCCCTCATTTTATGGTGGTTGAGAGATATTATCTAAAGATGTTGAAATAAGAAACCAAGATTTAGTTATGAATATTGTTTAAAATTATAAGTGTGATCTATTGTAGTAGGTAGCCCCTAGGATCATCCCTATGGGTCCCTGCCTCCTGTTACTCACATTTTGTGTAATCCCCACACCTTGTCTGTGGGCTGGATTTACTAACTTCTAAAAAAAACAGAATAGAACACAAGCAGGACGTCACTTGAGACTAGGTTATAAAAAAGACTGTGACTTCCACCTTAAGTGCTTTCTCGTGCTCTCTCTTGGATTGCTTAGTCCCCAGGTTATGGGACAATCCTGTGGAAAGGCCTTCCTCCAGAGGTGAGCCTTTCATTAAGACTGAGCTCCTGGCTCAGAATTTGACTGCAGCCTCATGAGAATCTTGAACAAGAGGCACCCAACTAAGCCACATCCAGACTCTTGAACCAAAGAAACAATGAGATAGTAAATTGTGCTCTATTTATTTTTGCATTATTTATTTGTTATGTATTATTATTGTGTTATTTACATTATTAGGAAGGTAATTTATTATGCAGCAATAATGAATATACATATTTATATGTGTATTTGCACACACAAATATATAATTTGTCTGTTGACTTTGTAAATTTTGAACTTTTGTGTAATCAAGTATGTCCCATTTCTTACAGAAATTTTAGTTTTCCTATTCATAGATCGTACATATAGTATCCCAGGTATTTGTGTAAGAATGTCTTTTTCATTTTACATTTGTATTCTCGATCCGTATAAAATTTGTTTTTTGTCCAAAACGGAGTAATGTACTTATATGACCAGTCAGTTTTGCCAGCAACATTTATTAAAAAATCGATTATTTTCCCACCTAAATGAATGAATATAGTAAGTTTAATGAATTATTATATACACTTGGATTTGTTTCTGGAGACTATTCTTTTCTGCAGATCCATTTGCCTCTTCCTGTACAAATATCACTGATTTGATAAATGTACACTCTGCTACATATGGTGGTGTAAAAGTAATTACGGTTTTTGAAAAAAAAAGAAACCACATTTACTTCTGCACCAGCCTAATAGTAAAGCAAGGTCTGACCCCATCCCAAATGCTTTTCTTTTTCACATTTATTGACTATTCAACCTATAACATACAAAGAGCTCAAGATGGGTAAGAAAAAGACAGCTCAATTTTTAAATGGGCAAAGAACACAACAGTAATTACAAAATAGCAAATCTGGCTGAGTGTGGTGGCTCATGCATGTAATCCCAGGTCTTTGGGAGGCCCAGGAGCACGAATTGCTTGAGGTAAGGGCAGATCGCTTGAACTTAGGTGTTCGAGACCAGCCTGGGCAATATAGCAAGACCTTGTCCCTATTAAAAAACTTTTTTTTTTTAATCAGCAGGGCATGGTGGCACACACCTGCAGTCCCAGTCACTCAGGAGGCTGAGTAGCCAGGAAGTTGAGGCTACAGTGAGCCTTGATTGCACCATTGCTCTCCAGCCTGGGAGACAAAGACCTGTCTCAAAAAGAAAAAAAAAAAATCGCTTTGCATGGTTTTAACTTGCATGGCCATTCCAGTAGTGCTGTCCTACATGCAAAGAGATTGACTGCCTCTGTAGATTTTTTTGGCCATTGTTTAATGTTGAGATCATATCACCTGTACTTTTCTGCGTTTTGCTTTTCTCATTTGACAGTTCTTTGTGGAAATCTTTCTAAATCAACTGATACAGCGTTAAGGGATTTTTAAATAATCATTGCAAATTTTGTGATATACATGTACTATAATTTATTGAACTATTCACTTCTAATGGGCATTAAAATGTTTTTTTTGGGTGACGGGTGCCTGTAGTCCCAGCTACTCAGGAGACTGAGACAGGAGAATGGCGTGAACCTGGGGGAGGCAGAGCTTGCAAAAAAAAAAAAATTTTTTTTTTTTTTTTGTACCACAGTGGTAATCGCTTCAATAAACATTCTGTACAAATGTTCTTAAGTATTGCTTGATATATTTATGTGAATTAAATTCCTAGGAGTGAGATCACTAGGTTGAAAATATGTGGTCTTTAAAAATTATTTTAGATGTCATCAGACAAATTTTCCAAAAGTTTGTGATGTTATACACTCTATTAACTGTAAGTAAGTTAAAGTAAGGAAAGTAAAGTTAAAAAGTTCCTCACCAGAAAGAATTAGAGCTATTAAATTGTTGCCAGACTGATAAGATAAGATTATATCTCATTGTTAATTGGCTATCATTGACCATTAGAGAATTTGAACATAGTTTATCGTCTGTTGGTCATTGAGACTGGTTTTTGTTATTGTTGTTGTTGTTGTTGCTGCTGTTGTTTGGATATAGGGTCTCACTCTATAGCCCATGCTGGAGTGCAGTGACACTGTAATGGCTCACTGCAGCCTCAATATCCTGGGCTCAAGTGAGCCTCCCACCTCAATCTCCCAAGTAGCTGGGACTACAGGTGTATGCCACCACCCCCAGTTAATTTAATTTAATTTTTTTTTTTTTTTTTTTTTTTGTAGAGACAAGGTCTTACTGTGTTACTCAGGCTAGTCTCGAACTCCTGGACTCAAGGGATCCTCCTGCCTTGGCCTCCAAAACTGTTGAAATTACAAGCATGAGCCACCACACCAGGCAGCAAAGTGATCTTAATAGTAAATGGAGAAAACTATAACTGTTTTGAGACCTTTAAAAATTTGGTGCAAACATTAAGTTTTTTTTACTGTAAGTTATAAATATGTAGGGAAATAAAAAATTTTAAATCTAGTATTTATTTAGTATGCTGTACATGAAAATATTAGAAGCATTAAAAATTAAAGCATCCTTTTTGTAAAATCGTATTAAAATTCATCCATGTAAACAAAAACCACTTGCACCCTAAAAGCTATTGAAATAAAATTACCTATACACATGTTTAAAAAAATAGCTGGCCACAGAAATGTTGACGCTGCCAATGTTCAGAAGACTAGCTATTGTGGCTAGAGGAACTTAGTGAAGGTGAACTTACTGACATAAATGAGGAAAACAATTTTTAATTGTGGTGAAAAAACACAAAACATAAAATTAAACATCTTAACCTTTTTTTAGTTTGTTTTTTGAGACAAGATCTCACTCTGTCATCCAGACTGGAGTGCAGTGGTGCATTCAGTGGCTCATTGGAGCCTTGACCTCCTGGCCTCAGGTAACCTTTCTTCCTCAGCTTCCCAAATAGATGAGACTACAAGCATCCATAACCATGCCTGAAAATTTTTAAAAGTTATTTGTAAAGACAGGGTCTCACTATGTTGCCCTGAATAATTTCTTAACTCCTGGACTCAGGTGATCCCCCTGCTTTGGCCTCCCAAAATGCTAGGATTACCAGTATGAGCCACTGTGTCCAGTCATCTTAATCATTTTTAAGTGTACTCTCTGGTAGTGTTAAGTACGTTCACATTATTGTGGAACAGATGTCCAGGACAGGTGTGGTGGCTCACACCTGTAATCCTAGCACCTTGGGAGACCAAATGGGGTGGATCCCTTGAGCTCAGGAATTCAAGACCAGCCTGGGCAACATGGTGAAACCCCATATCTACCAAAAAATACAAAAATTAGCTGGGCATAGTGGTGTGTGCCGGTAGTCCCAGCTACTTGTGGGGCTGAGTTGGGAGGATCGCATGAGCCTGGAAGGTTGAGACTGCAACGAGCTGAGATCAAGTCACTGTACTCCAGCCTGGGTGACAGAGTGAGACCCTATCTCAATTTAAAAAACCCAACAGAACAAAAACCAAACAAGCAGATGTCCAAAACTTTTCGTCTTGCAAAACTGAAACTATATATGCATTACACGAAGTGTAAGTTTTATATAATTATGTAATCATGAAGAAATATTGAAGCATTCTTAGTAGGTTGCAAATGTGTTAATGGGAAGAGACTATTTCTGAATTGAGGGAGGGAGAATTAGGTTAAAAAAAGAAAAAAGACTGCATTTAAACAAAACATATTATATTTATGTGCTTATAATAATAAATGTAAATACATTTGTGTGTATACTTGTGAATAAAAATAAAGGTAGCTAATTGGATAGAAATAAACATTAGCAAAAATTGGGAGGAGGAGAAGAGATGGCAGAAGGTAGAAATAAGTGAACTTTTTCATTTTTTCATAATAGCCAGTTGATACCACTAAGCACCAATAAATTGAGAAAATGAGACCTAAGCATAAAATTCAGCATTTTGGAGCTAATGACCAGAAGAACTTGAAATAGAAACAGTTAAATGTGGTTATCTCTGCTGAATAGAATTGGGAGTAGAGAATGGGAGATTTTTACTTGGTATTTTATAATCTTTTATAATGTTGAACTTTTTAATTACCATATTTATCTTATTTTTATAATTTTAAGAAATAGTAAACTTAGTACATATTCTCTAAGTGCTTACAATCAAGTTATACTTCACATAATTAATTAAAGTACCATATAGGGCAGTATCATTCAACAGCATAATTATCTGTTTCGAAATACATATATTAATATGATCATTTTTCCTTAAGAAGTGAAGCTTAGTAGCAGCATTAATGAGGAGAAAGGAAGTACTACATTTAAAACTTCTATGATCATTATGCAGACAGTAATATCTAACACCATAAAATACTAAGATGGATTAAGGTAAGTAGCAGGACAGCAGTAAGAACATTAACCTAAAATTTGAAACCAATTTAAATAGTCTTTGGTCAGCTATACCATATAATGGATAAGCATGTCAGTTTCCTCCTTAAGTGAGCCAAGGCACTTTAGCATTACTTGTATGAGGCAGACATAATAGAAAAATGGATCCCGATTTAAAAGGTTTTCTAGAACATCCTTGATATTGAGTAATTTAAGTAGAAGTTATTCATTTCTTTTAAAGTTAGCCATATTTAAATCATGGCTGTAGATATAATTGTGGGCAAATTTCCAGACTTTCAGAGAACATGTGTATGTACACCAGTATCAGAAGGGGCAATGATTGAATTTGCCAGAATATATGAGTGAAGATCTAATAATATTTTAAAGATGTTAAAACCCTTTGAGAGCATGATAGTGTGGTAGTAGTTCTGTTTGTTTTTCTGCTGCTGTTATTAGAAAAATGAAGTTGTATTTTGGTATTAAGCTGAAGATTGGTGTGGGTTTTTATTTGTGCATGACACAAGACTGTAGTTGGTAACAGGCATTCTTCTCCCTAAATTTTGGTATTGAAAGGATGACATATTAATGGGAGAGATTAGATTTTGCTTACCAAGAAGAGAAAATTCGATTGTACCTTCTCAATACTAATTTTCAGAATCGCTCATGTAAATGGACAGAAAGAATAAAATAAATTAACAAACCACATGGAGGAGAACATCTGTTGTCCAGTCTTATACATGGTGATTAAGGCAAATAGACTTATTTATTTGCCTATTTTTTGGTACCAGCTATTTCTGAAGGCATGGGAAAATCCATTTTGTAGCAATGACTATTGCTTTTCCAAGATTTTGACTCTATGTTAAAAAAAACAGAGAGAGAGAGAAAAACATAGGGCATGTATTTAACATTTAGCATGCTTTCTTGAAGAAAATATTCAATATTTATAGAGGTTCCATAAGTGAGTGCACATTAAAAGGTTTACAACCTTTTAGTTATGTACTACATTTTGCAAACATACATACAGAAAAAGACCTATCAACCATCTCGCATGATTAAAAATTTTTTTAGTCCTCCATGTAGTTCTGAAGTTATGATCCATATTAACCTAAGTGAAGTACATTAAAAAACTCAAGGTAGTTAAATAGAAAATTTTCAAAATGTTTAGCTTTTAAGAAAACTGGTTATTTATATCAGTTATGAGTCAATTCTCTTTGTTACTCTGCCAGTGTAATAAAAACAAAATGTTGATTATACTTTTATCTTTTACCAGTTCTCTTGTTTCTAATAAATTCTCTATTTAACTCTTCCTAGAAATTTAACTTTAGTCCTTTCTCTTTGAGGGTGTAGAGAGCTGCTTTATCGTCTTTAATGAACTTTCAGTAATGCATGGGCTAAGGTTTAACCAGTATACCCATGTGTAAAAGAAAGGAAGCTATGGAATGTACTTCGTAAAGTTGAATGAGAAAGACACAGAAATAAAACAGCTTTTATACCTGAATAGGTAATGAATAGTAGGGAACCTTTAGAAAAGGGCTCGTCCTAAGACTCTTGGAAAAGTTATATTTGGTAAATTTTTAAAATTCCATCTTGTTATCTCCAAAATTTCAAAATTTTTAAAATTCCATCTTGTTATCTCCAAAAGACAATTTGTTTATCATTACAAATTGTCCATCTGTACTGAGGGGAATTAAAAGACAGATGATCAAGTTTTTACAGATAATGTGTACCATCTCTATTTAGGAAAACCTGTTCTGGAAAAAAGTTATAGTCTTTATATTGCAAACACAAGTTTCTTGTCACCTGTCCTGCCATTTGTCCTTCAGCTTTCTCTCAACCATTATATTAGTGGGTTTTGAGGAAGAGATTTAGAACCAGCCAGAATCACTGTGCAGTTCATCTTTACATACAGATTTGAAAACTGTACCTCTACCCCAAATTAATGATACAATTCTTTATCTGGGGCCCACACTATCATTAGAAAATATAAAACAGGCCGGGTGCAGTGGTTCATGCCTATAATCCCAGCACTTTGGGATGCCGAGGCTGGTGGATCTCCCGAGATCAGGAGTTCGAGACCAGTCTGACCAACATGGTGAAACCACATCGCCACTAAAAGCACAAAAATTAGCTGGGTATGGTGGCACATGCCTATAATCCCAGCTATTCAGGAGGTGGAGGTTGCAGTGAGCCAAAATTGTACCACTGCACTCCAGTCTGGGCGACAGAGTGAGACTCTGCCTCAAAAAAAAAAAAAAAGGATAAAGAAAATATAAAACGAACGAACTAATATTTGTTGAATGCCCATAATGTAGTATTAATCACTTCATTTAATCTTCACAACTGTGAATTGAAAAGATTAAAAAACTACAACCAGTAGGGTGGCAAATCAAACCCAGTGGGTTTTATGTGGTAATTTCAGTTTTCCTTGTTTAGGATACTGTTCCATCTCATGTTTACTGGTAAGAGCATTCCAGTTTCCTTTAGGAGCCCTTCCCCAGTTCCTTGTGATTTGGATGTATGGGTCCATACCATTATTTCACATGTGTAACTCCACCTCTCCCCCACAGATCACCTCAACAGAGAGGCTTTTCACTTAGGCCTGACCAATCAGAGCCCTCTCTGAGACCTTACGTGCTTGAATTAGCAAAGAAGACTGACTCATCCCCTCTGCAGTAGGAGACAATGAGGAAAACAGAGAAGGAAACAAACAAACAAACAAAAACCAAAAAGTAGATATAAGACATTTCAGACTGTAAGAAGGAAGTCCTGGTTGACTTGAATCTCCAGCAGGACCAGGTTTATGGGCATTTCACATGTATAGTCACATGCAATTCTGATCCTAGAAGGGCCCCCACAGTTGGTTTCATGCTCTACCATCTAGAAATTCTTAATAATTTTTAAATACGACATTTTGCTTTTTAATTTTGCAAAGTGTGTAGGCAGGCCTCATCGCCACCTCCAGATCTAGTTGCTTCTATCATGTGAACTTCCCAGGTATTTTTCTCAGTGTTGTGAGAAAATAAAATGCCCTATGTGCTTAAACTAGTTTGAGTTGAGAATTTGTGACTTGCAGTGAAGCGGTTCTGACAAATATATCTCTGAACCTGCACTTTCTATCAGCCCTCAGATTGTGGTACTATCAACCCCTGATTATCTGTGAAGGATAAATTATTCACTTATGAGTGATTTATGACACAGTTCTAGTACTAAATGTTATTTTCTTGCCATCTGTCATGCTTTCAGCTAACTTCACAACATCAGTTAGGTAGTCCATGGAATGAAAACTAATGTTAACAACATGTTAAAATATATCTATTTCTTGTATACATATAGTATATTTTAATATATAAGAATAATGTAAATATTTAAAATATAACACATTTGAAAATATACATTCTATATATTTGTGTATATATAACTATATCTCATATATATGTAACTATATATCATATATATATTTGTATATTCTGATACCTATATAGCATACCAGAGAAAAACATACTGGAGAAATTTACAACACAAAGAAAAAGTTGTAATTTTTTATGTGTATATATATATATATAATTTTTTAATGTATATATACACACATATATTTGGAAACAGAGTCTTGTATATATGTATATATATTTGGAGACAGGGTCTTGCTCTGTCACTCAGGCTGGAGTGCAATGGTGTGCAATCACAGCTCACTGCAGCCTCAACCTCCTGGACTCAAGTAATCCTCCTACCTCAGCCCCACAAGTAGTTGGGAGTACAAGTGCATGTTACCATGCTTGGGTAATTTTAAAACGTTTTTGTGGAGATAGGGTCTCACTGTGTTGCACAGGCTGGTCTCGAACTCCTGGGCTCCAGAGAGCTTCCCTCTTCAGCCACCCAAAATGCTGAGATTATAGGCATAAGCCCCATGCCCAGCCCATAATTTGTAATTTTAGAGCGATTTCCAGTTTATAAAATGCTTTTACTTACAACATATTACTATAAGAAGTTCGAGGCAGGTGGATCACAAGGTCAGGAGTTCGAGACCAGCCTGGCCAACATGGTGAAACCCCGACTCTACTAAAAATACAAAAGTTAGCCAGTCATGGTGGCCCGGGCCTGTAATCCCAGCTACTCGGGAGGCTGAGGCAGGCAAATTGCTTGAACCAAGGGGGAGGAGATTGCAGTGAGCTGAGATCTTGCCACTGAACTCCAGCCTGGGTGACAGAGCCAGACTCAGTCTCAGAAAAAAAAAAAAAAAAAAAGGAGTTTTCTGTTTTGAGATGAACTCATGGGTCATTGTTAGGTAAACTATTTTGAAATGGGTACATTTTCACATTCGAATCTTTTGAAAGTGAATGAAAACTGTATCCCATTGCCATATAAAAGCATGGTTCATTTACGTATGAAATTCAGTCTGTGGTTCTGTTTATCATATGTTAGTAAAGACACAGAGAAGTAGAAAAAAATTCATCTAAAATCAACCAAAACCTCCGAAGGGGCTGAGTGCGGCTATATTGAGGTAAAACTCAAAGATGGGAATGCTTTCCACCAAAAGAATGAGACTGGGGGAGGACATTCTCAAAAGGCCTAAAATCATATGTGTTAATTTGATGGAAAAGAACATGTACTTCAAATTCTGGATTGTTAGAATGAAATCTTGTGTTCTGAAATACCTGTTTAGAAAGTTGGGTCAAACTAGAAGTACCATTTAATTTAAAAAAACATTTGGTCAAATTTACTAAAGACACAGGAATAAGTGGTTACCAAAAGAAAACAGACTATGCCTGAACCTTAGGGTTTAACATACATTTGAAGGAGGCTAATACCTGTTTGCACAGTCTTGTGGTTTTTAGGTGGGACCTTTGGGAGGTGACTAGGACATGAAGGCAGAGTGTTCATGAATGGGGTTGGTGTCCTTGTGAAAGAGACCGCAGAGAACTTTCTTGCCCCTCCAGTATGTGGGGCTGTGGCAAGAAGACATGTGCCTGTGAACCAGGGAGCCGGATCTCACCAGACACTGAGTCTGCTGGCACCTTCATCTTGGAGTTTCCAGCCTGCAAAACTGTGAGAAGTAAGTTTCTTTTGTTTATAAGCTGCCCAGCTTATGGTATTTTACTATAACAGCCCACATGGACTCAGACAAGTCTCCTAGGTGTTCATATCTCAGAAGTACTTCAGCAGGGCCATGGTGCACCAGAATTGTCTTTTCAGCATCT
This sequence comes from Piliocolobus tephrosceles, assembly GCF_002776525.5. Classification (NCBI taxonomy): domain Eukaryota; kingdom Metazoa; phylum Chordata; class Mammalia; order Primates; family Cercopithecidae; genus Piliocolobus; species Piliocolobus tephrosceles. The sequence continues at coordinate 56,938,901 of NC_045455.1, forward strand.
TTGGTAGCGCTCCTCCTCTCTTCCTTTGCCAGCATGGTTTGTCCTTGCTCAAGACCACTTTCAGGAAACAGGTAAGTTGCAACTCTTTCTTGTCATAGTGAATGTTTTATTTTGTTTATGACAGTTCACTCTCTCCTGTCAGTAAGAAGTGGAAATTAGGTTTAGGGAATCATAGAACTGAAGAGGTGAGAAACAGTTATAGAATGGCAAGACCTTAAAATGAATTCAGGATTTAGTAGCCACCTGAAGGACAATAACAGATGGTAAGTTTAGAGGTGTACAAATATAATGGGAAGAGGTCAGGTGAATTTCGATAGCAATTGCAGAAGAACTGCGTGATAGTTTTGAGGAATAAAGAAGAGAAGAGAAACCATATGGTGAGATGATAATTAGGCTCAAGTATTTGTCTTTAAGAAAAGAAAAAATATTGGAGACGTATTTATGAAGACACAACCTGAGGTAAAGGAAAAGAATTACTGGAAAAGAGAAGAAGGAGAGACGGTGATATAGGTCTAAACTAAAGAGTTTTGGAGAGATCTTGCAGTAAAATTAAAGCTAGGAAAATGGAGGAAGGAAATACAGTTATACATTGCTTAATGGCAGGGGTATGTCCTGCAAAATGCATCATAGGTGATTTAGTCATTGTGCAAACATCATAGAGTGCACTTACATAAACCTAGGTCATACAGCCTACTACACAGCTAGACTATGCAGTATAGCCTATTACTCCTAGGTGGAAACATGTACAGCATGTTACTGTACTGAATACTGTACAGTATAATATACTGTGAATACCACATAAATAATTTCATTTTGTTTATATACTGTGTTAATACATTTATTTTATTTTGTTTGTCTTCTTGCTGGATCCCCACAGGGTGGAGGGGCAAGAAAGTTTTCTGAGGTCCCTATTATAAGGACACTAACCCCGTTCACAGGCACTCTGCCTTCATGTCCTAGTCACCTGCCAAAGTTCCCCCTAAAAACCACAAGACTGTGGAAACATGTATTATCCTCTTTCAAATATATGTTAAACCCTAATGTTTAGGCATAGTCTGTTTTCTTTTAGTAACCACTTATTCCTCTATTTTTAGTAAATTTAGCCAAATGCTTTTATCATTATTATTATTATTATACTTTATTATTATAAGTTCTAGGGTACATGTACACAGCGTGCAGGTTTGTTACATATGTATACATGTGCCATGTTGGTGTGCTGCACCCATTAACTCGTCTTTTACATTAGGTATTTCCCCTAATGCTATCCCTCCCCACTCCCCCATCCCACGACAGGCCCCGGTGTGTGATGTTCCGCTTCCTATGTCCAAGTGCTCTCATTGTTCAATTCCCACCTATGAGTGAGAACATGCAGTGTTTGGTTTTCTGTCCTTGCAATAGTTTGCTCAGAATGATGGTTTCCAGCTTCATCCATGTCCGTACAAAGGACATGAATGCATCCTTTTTTATGGCTGCATAGTATTCCATGGTGTATATGTGCCATATTTTCTAAATCCAGTCTGTCATTGATGGACATTTGGATTGGTTCCAAGTCTTTGCTATTGTGAATAGTGCCTCAGTAAACATACGTGTGCATGTGTCTTTACAGCAGCATGATTTATAATCCTTTGAGTATATACCCAGTAATGAGATGGCTGGGCCAAATGGTATTTCTAGTTCTAGATCCTTGAGGAATTGCCACACTGTCTTCCACAATGGTTGAACTAGTTTACAGTCCTACCAACAGTGTAAAAGTCTTCCTATTTCTCCACATCCTCTCCAGCACCTGTTGCTTCCTGACTTTTTAATGATCGCCATTCTAACTGGTGTGAGATGGTATCTCATTGTGGTTTTGATTTTCATTTCTCTGATAGCCAGTGATGATGAGCATTTTTTCATGTGTCTATTGGTTGCATAAATGTCTTCTTTTGAGAAGTGTCTGTTCATATCCTTCACCCACTTTTTGATGGGGTTGTTTGATTTTTTCTTGTACATTTGGTTAAGTTTTTTGTAGATTCTGGATATTAGCCCTTTGTTAGATAGGTAGATTGCAAAAATTTTCTCCCGTTCTGTAGATTGCCTGTTCACTCTGATGGTAGTTTCTTTTGCTGTATAGAAGCTCTTTAGTTTAATTAGATCCATTTGTCTATTTTGGCTTTTGTTGCCATTGCTTTTGGTGTTTTAGTCATGAAGTCCTTGCCCATGCCTACGGCCTGAATGGTATTGCCTCGGTTTTCTTCTAGGGTTTTTATGGCTTTAGGTCTAATATTTAAGTCTTTACTCCATCTTGAATTAATTCTTGTATAAGGTATAAGGACGGGATCCAGTTTCAACTTCCTACATATGGCTGGCCAGTTTTCCCAGCACCATTTATTAAATAGGGAATCCTTTCCCCATTTCTTGTTGTTGTCAGGTTTGTCAAAGATTGGATGGTTGTAGATGTGTGGTATTATTTCTCAGGGCTCTATTCTGTTCCATTGGTCTATATCGCTGTTTTGGTACCAGTACCATGCTGTTTTGGTTACTGTAGCCTTGTAGTATAGTTTGAAGTCAGGTAGCATGATGCCTCCAACTTTGTTCTTTTGGCTTAGGATTGTCTTGGCAATGCGGGGTCTTTTTTGGTTCCATATGAACTTTAAAGTAGTTTTTACCAATTCTGTGAAGAAAGTCATTGGTAACTTGATGGGGATGGCATTGAATCTATAGCTTACTTTAGGCAGTATGGCCATTTTCACAATATTGATTCTCCTATCCATGACATGGAATGTTCTTCCATTTGTTTGTGTCCTCTTTTATTTCATTGAGCAGTGGTTTGTAGTTCTCCTTGAAGAGGTCCTTCACATCCCTTGTAAGCTGGATTCCTAGGTACTTTATTCTCTTTGAAGCAATTGTGAATGGGAATTCACTTATGATTTTAGCCAAATGGTTTTTAAAATTAAATGGTACTTCTACTTTGACCTAACTTTCTAAACTGGGATTTCAGAACACAGGATGTCATTCTAATATTTCAGAATTTGAGGGACATACAATTACAACACAGTGGCAAACGTGTGTATCCAGACATGCCTAACCATAGGAAAAGTACAGTAAAAATACAGCATTATAATCTTATGGGACTACCATCGTATTTGTGGTCTGTCATTGACCAAAATGTTATGTGGCGCATGACCATATGTAGTAATTTAAACAATACAGAACTATGAATCAGGCTTAATTGTAAGAATAGTAGAATATTGTGTTACAACATATTCTATATATTAATTTTTAGAATGAGAAGGTTGAGACTCACCTGACCTATAAAATTAGCAATTCTGTGTTTCTGAATCCAGGATTACATTGTAACTACGGGGGACCATGACACATGTAGTTTTGCCCCTGACAAATTAAAGAGTTCCCAAAGAAATTATTTATGAGAGCAAATAAAAAACATTTTGACACTGAAAATAAACTGAGTAAAACTTTGCTAAACTCAGGGATTACTCCTTTACCTAGACTAGGCCCAAGTTTGTTTCTTTTAAGGTCAACAGAAGGTAGGTTTCATGACATAAAGCAACTAGTTAAAAGGTTTTTCTTCTGCCAGTTTTCTAGTCAAGGCAATATTGCTATATAGCTTTGTAGCAGTTTCTCCTGGAGAGGTTTCCCGTCCACACATTTCTTTGAGGTGTTGGAGGGGTGTGAAGTGGAGTAGCTGGATTTTAAACTGTGGGAGTTATGTAGATGATCAGACATCCTTTTTGCAGAAAGCACCATGGCAATAGTCTGCAGAATGGGTTGGAGGGATCCAAGACATAGCCTGAGAAAGCTGGACTGGGTCACCTGTCTCGGGGAGCAGGGCCAGAGCCTGTTCTCAGGTGGAGCAATGATGTGGAGAGAATGGATTTGAACTATATTAAAGATGAAGAATTGACAGGATTTAGAGGCTGGATGTGAAATGGACCAGATTTCTGCTTAGGTAATCGGGTAGGCTGTGTTGCTATTGAGTGAGATGAGTTTATTGGGTGAGACAGGTGTTGGGGTAAAAATGCTGAGTTTACATTTGTAATGCGTTGGATTTTTAGATGTCCGTGGGATAGGCTTATTTTTTTTCTCCTTTCCAATTCTGACGGCCAAACTTCTGGTTAATATTCTTCTTTGCTGATAGATTATATACTCTTGAAATCAAAGTTACCAGTTCTTTAACTCAGAAAACAAACAAAAAATAATCTTCTTCCTATTATATGTTAATGTAATTGGTTTAATTCTCAGCAAGACAACCTATTTCATTCCTCCTTCCCAGAGTTTTGGGATAGTACTCTTTGTTCACCCTATGCCACCTTGAATTAGGTGTAATTTGTCAAAGAGAGGGAAAAATCAAAGAGAATGTTCAGGATTTCTGCCTGGAATACTAAAGAACAGTGCTAATGCTGTCAGACACTGGCAATCGGGAGGGGAAGGTGATAGCAGGAGGATTGTGAAAGATGGCTTTTTATATGTTTAAATTGGGAAGATCCAAGTAGAATTGTAATTTCATAGAATGTCAGACTGCATGAGACTTTCAAGGTGAAAAAAAATTACCCTTTATTGAGTATGTAATATGTACCAAGTGCTTTCTCCTGTTTTGTAAATGGAAATAGAGATTCTCAAGAATAAGAAAGTAGCTCGAAGCTACCCAGTTATTTATCTAGTGAGTTATTTAGGGGATTTAGAGTACAGAGGGGGACTATTACCCTTGAAAATTTACATTCTGAAGTTATGAAAATTGGTTCTTATGAAAATTAGGGGGCAAAGAAATGTTCTTTTTAGATATAAAGCAGTGATATACATACAGTACATAAACATATACAGTATATCTAAAGTATTAACATTTCATAGAGGAGGACAATTAGGAAAAAATGTCTAAAAGATTTTTTAAAAGGATGATTTATTTATTTGTTTGTTCATTTATTTATTTACTTTGAGATGGAATGTCTCTCTTGTTGCCCAGGCCGGAGTGCAATGGTGCTATCTCAGCTCACTGCAACCTCTGCCTCCAGGGTTCAAGCAGTTCTCCTGCCTCAGCCTCCCGAGCAGCTGGGATTACAGGCACGCACTACTACGCCTGGCAAATTTTTGTACTTTTTTTTAGTAGTGACCGGGTTTTGCCATGTTGGCTAGGCTGGTTTCAAACTCCTGTCCTCAGGTGATCTGCCTGCCTTGGCCACCCAAAGTGCTGGGAGTACAGGCATGAGCCACCATGCCCAGCTTAAAAGGACGATTTTGAAAAAAGGTTAAGAAACACTTATTCAGCTGGGTGTGTTGGCTCATGCCTGTGATCCCAGTACTTTGGGAGGCCAAGGTGGGAGGATCACTTGAGCTCAGGAGTTCCAGACCAGCCTGGGCAACATGGCGAGACCCTCATCTCTAAGACTGAAATAAAAAAAGGAAGAAACACTGATTTATAATCCATTTCATTTAATAAACTTTTTATTCTTTTTTGCTGACTTCTTTTTTTGTTTCACATGGTACCTCATGTTGAATAATAAAACAAACAGGTAAAAGCAATGTCAGTTTAAATGTCCCTACAGGGAGGGTCTAGAATCATACCATGTGGATGCTTTTTCTCTCACCTTCTGTAGTGGTCCCTGAAGTACTGGTGTGAAAACTTAGAGCTCTGAGCATCCCAGTTTGACTGTCTGGGGGATACAATTTAAACTCCTCATTTTGCAGGTGAGTAAATTGAGGCAGATTTGTCCTGTGTAAGCATTCACTCCTCCAGTTGTTTTATTATTTGGAAGTTGCCCACATAGTGGAACTAAATCGGACTTTCTGTCTCAAAGCATTCTACACAAAGAGGCACACCATTCCACTAGAAGATGGGGAGAGAAAGAAAAGCCCAAGCAGAGGTCAGGGAGATAATTTTTAGAGAGATGATGAGAGAAATAAGTGAGAAAAGAGTCTCAAGAAGGATACTGTGATCAACAGCAGCAAATAAGGAGGGATCAAAGACTGAGAATGAGGCTCTGGCAGTATAAAATTCTCTGGCGACTTGTGACTGCAGTGTCAGGACAGTGTGCAGGCATAGCTTGATTTCACGAGAAACTGTAAATATTTCAGACATCTCAGCAAAAAGGTAAGGACGCTAACTTGTCCTTGTAACTGTTGCAACTAATTACACATTACTCTTTCATGACCCAAATATAAACACCAATACCTTAATCAAAGCAAATTTAGTAAATACTTTTAAGTCTATTTTGTTACAATGAGTTTGAAGGACAAAACAGAGAGCAAATAATGCATACAAATGTACACCCTAAGGAGAGACGTAGATACAGACAGGTTTTATGTACATTTGATCTTAAGGAATGTCCATAACACAGCAATTCACCTGAGGATAAAAAGAAAAGCGTATGTGGTGATGAGACAGAGATATAGATGAAAGAAACAGACAATTTGAAAATCTCTATTGGGCACCACAGAAATCTTATTGTTTATTTTACACTTCTATTTAGCTTTGGGTGACATAATTTCTATTTGCTATTGTCAGACAAATTATTTTCCAAGTGACTCAACAAATTATATTTAGGTTTTAGTAATTGTACTTTAAAGGAATTAGACTGTAATCTTACAACAGTCTTAATAATTACCTAATTCCTTTTCTCTACTTATTTAATACTAGGAATATGATCTGGTAGTGAAATCTAACACTTTCAACTGAACCTTAGTTAAGTATCTCACACTAATAGGAATATTTCTGTTCTCCTTTAAGCAGCTCTATCATCTACAAACAGGGGCAGATTAATTTTCTAATCAAAACATTCTGGGAAACTATTAAGCATGACATTAAACTGTGTTATACTAATTACATTCCCTATGAAGAATTTCTCTCTGAACTTAGAGCATAAGACCCTGGAGAAAACTTATCAGAGCACAAGTTGCTTTAATGTATTTTAAGAAGAATCACATATCCATATAATAATTTTATTAATTTTAATAATTTGGCTTTTTTTGCCATCTCTTCCTGCTATCATTTTGCTTTTCTCATGTACCTGAAATCAATTTGGTTCTGCACAGTAATTCATTATGATGGCAAGATCTTTTTGACCTTGTTAAATAGATTAAAGAAAAAAAAAGGATGAGAAAGCCTGTGTGGGTGTGTAATATGGCAAAGGCAAGTACTTGGCTCCATTGTGAACACTTGTCCAAAATTAGCATTTACTTTTTACTAGAATACTACTCTCATTGAAGAAAAAGAAATAACCAAACAAAAGTAATTGTGATACAATAAGGGAAAAAACATCCTTTAGCAGGGCTCGGAAAACATTTTCTGTGAAGGGTTTGATAGCAAATTCTTTAGGCTTTGTAGGCTATGTGATCTCTGTTAAAACTTCTTACCTCTACTATTGTAGAGCAAAGGCAGCTATAGACAATATATAAAGGAATGGGTGTAGCTATATTCCAATAACTTTTTTTAAACAGAACATAGCAAATCAAAACCACTTCACACCCACTAGGATAGCTAAATTCAAAAAGTCAGATATTAAAATATTGTTGATGAGGATGTGGTGAAATTAGAACCCTCACGCACTGCTGGTGAGAATGCAAAATGGCCCAATTCCTCAAATACAGGATTACTGTATGACCCAGAAATTCCTCCACTGCATACTGACAAAGATTCTTTCCTTTGACCAAACTTCAATCAGCCTCCTCTGAGTTCCTTCTGACTAGGCTTGACCTTGAGCGTCCCTCTCTGTCCTTGTAGAATCCATAGTAAGCGAGAATCCTGCTAAGTCAGTGTATCCTCCACCACTGGTATCTGACTGTGTTTTTTTTGTTTGTTTGTTTTTTGGTTTTTTTTGTTAGGCAGAGTCTTGCTCTGTTGCCCAGGCTGGAGTGCAATGGCATGATCTCAGCTCACTGCAACCTCTGCCTCCCAGATTCAAGCGATTCTCCCTGCCTCAGCCTCCTGAGTAGCTGGGATTACAGGCGCTTGCCACCACACCCAGCTAATTTTTTGTATTTTTAGTAGAGATGGGGCTTCACTATGTTGGCCAGGCTGGTCTTGAACTCCTGACCTCAGGCGATCTACCCACCTTGGTCTCTCAAAGTGCTGGGATTACAGGCGTGAGCCACCATGCCCAGCCTGACTGTTTTTATCACTCAAGTCTGTCTTCAACAATAATTCTGTTGAGTCGGTTTAGCAGGAATCTCCTTACCCCTGATGTTTCCTCTTGGTAATTTTCCATCCACTGACCCTCTAACCCAGCTCCTTGGCTATAAATCCCCACTTGACCTTCTTGTATTGGAAGTCAAGCCCAGTCTTTCTCCCGCCCTGCAAAACCCCACTGCATTGGTCCCTATACTTACCTTGATGGTAGCTTTTTGAATAAAGTCCTCCTTACTTTCGTTACCAAGTGTCATGGATAATTTTTTCCTTAACAGTGTATACCTGAGAAAAGTAAATACTTAGGTCCACTCAAAAAGTTGTACATGAGTATTTGTAGCAGCATTATTCAATATAGCCACAAGGTGGAAATGTCCCAAATGTCCATCAACTGATGAGTGGATAAGCCAAATGGAAGTGTTATGCCCATATAATGGAACATTACTCAGCCCCTCAGGGATATCTGGCAATGTCTGGGGAAATTTTTAGTTGTCACAACCATGGGTCTGCTACTGGCATCTATTGGGTAAAGGCTGGGAATCCTGCTAAACATCCTGCAACGCACAGGACAGCTCCCACACAAACAATTATTCAGCCCCAAATGTCAATGGTGCTGAGGTTGAGAAGCCTTAGTGTAGACACACATGTTATGTGACTATATCAGTGGTCATTCTTTGTACCTATTTTGTTTCTTTCCCACATAACCTTATATTGTTAAACAGCAGCCATCTTAAGACACAAAAGCAAAAGCATGTGATGAGTGTGGAAAGTGCCATGCCACAAATCCTGTAAGGCAAGTAACAGCGTTATATCTTACCACCGAGGGTTTGAAATGGAAGGTGCAAAGTCAGTGCTGTTGGCAAGATAATTATTCTAATACCTTGTCATTAAGCACAAAATGCTGTAAGATTTGTGTGCAGTGAGGTATATTTCTGCTGTAGTCAGATAGTGAAATAATAATGAAAGTTGTGAAATTAAATCAATTAGGCATTGAAGTAGGTAACTGAATGGTTCTTCTTTTAATATACTGACCACTTGGAAAGCATGAATGGTAAAGAACTGAATTTTTATTCTAACCTGAAACTGGAAGAGTGAAATGTTTTCCTGTCTTTTGACTCTCTGTCTCTGCACTACTTTAAGGGAGAGAAGAAAAAGGGATGTGAGAAGAGCGAATAGAAGAAAGTGGAAAGGTAAGGTGGAGAGGAAAGAATATATTTTATTACCCAGAATTAAAAATCAACTTAAAATCATCCTAAAAGGAAATTAATTATTTTATACTTTCTTATATAGACTTAATATCTCATTGTGGGCTCAATGCCAATAAACCAAGAATTTGTGGAGGAACAAAGTTAAGGGACCTACTTCTAAAGTTTCTATTTTTCTGTTAATTTGTGTATTGTGTTAAAAATTTAATATGAAGCTTTTCCAACAAACAGAAAATAATAATATAGACACCAATATCCCACCACTGAGATTAAATACATGTTAATATTTTGCTAGATTTACTTCAGATCTTTCCCTATTAATAAATAAAACATTTACAGATATTTTAGCTATAAAGTTTCAGCTTTAATTCCTTCCCCTTCTTTTTTTCTCTCGAAGTAGGTGAAGTTGTTGTGTATAATTCCTTTGTGTTTTCACTGTGTTATAACGTGCACTTACATCTAACATATTATATATACATATATGCACATATATATACACACAATTTTGTTTATATGCTGTTTATATTCTGTGACTTGATTTTTCTGTTTTTGAGATGTATCCATATGTAGGTTTATTTTATATGTAGTGTAGAATTCCACTGTAACAGCTCTTTCACACTGTAATCTCTTGCTCTTCCCCTGACTACAGAACAGTTAGGTTACCCATTTTTGCTACTATGCAGTATTCAGAAAAAAACTGTCGGCCAGGCACAGTGCCTCATGCCTGTAATACCAGCACTTTGGGAGGCCGAGGTGAGCAGATCAGAAGGTCAAGAGATCGAGATCATCCTGGCCAACATGGTGAAACCCTGTCTCTACTAAAAATACAAAAATTAGCTGGGCATGGTGGTGGGCGCCTGTAGTCCCAGCCAGTTGGGAAGCTGAGGCAGGAGAATCGCTTGAACCCAGGAGGTGGAGATTGCAGTGAGCCGAGATTGTGCCACTGCACTCCAACCTGGCGACAGAGTGAGACTCTGTCTCAAAAAAAAAAAGGAAAAACTCTCAAACTGTTTTTCTTCTGCTCTTACACATCAACAATCAACACAGAAGACTTCTGTGACTCCAAAATATGTAAGGATTTCTCCCCACCAGCAAGCAAACAATCAGTTCTGCTGTGGACACCAGCTGAGTGTCTTCCAATTCAGTTCTGATACTACTTATGCAGAGATAGTGTCAGATCTCACAGGTTGAGGGCTCAGTCCTACAAGATTGCATCCTCCTTCCCATCGGTCACAAGTCTGGGCCTCTAGAACTTCTGTTACACTGGCTTTAAGCAGGGGTTTCCATTATACCTTCTTTGGGTTGCATTAATTTGCTAGAGAGGCACAAAGAACTCAGGAAACACATTTTCTGGTTTATTATGAAGGAAATTTTAAGGGATATAGATAAACAGCCAGATGACAAGATACCTAGGGTGAGATCTGGAAGGGTCCCAAATGAGCTTCTATCCCGGTGGAGTTGGAGTGCACCACCCTCCCACAATGTGGGTGAGTTCTTGTTCACCTTCCTGTCAGCCTCCATGTGTTCAGCTCTCTGAACCCTGTCCTTTGGGCCTTTTATGGAGACTTCATTGGTTCTCCATGGTTGAAGTATGGACAATTATGTTGAAATGTGATTGCATAAAAGGGTATGCTCTAAACCCAGCAAGGCCTGTCTGTGCTGTTCAGATTCTTCCTGGTCTTTCTGTGCAGCATTCCTTCCTCCAGAGTATAGGGCAGGACTCTCTCTGGCCTGAGGGTCTTATGACCCACAATCAGATTAGATTCCTGTCTTGGGCAGGTGAAAGGAGAGCAGGAGAAGGTCCCAGAGAGAGATTCTGTTCCCTGAGGCCTACTTCTGAGGCCTAAAGCACTCTCACATTATAACAAAAGGCTGTAACAAGGGTTACGAGACTTATGAAGTAGGAACCATGGGCGAAAATCTCTATCTATCTATATATACATACATAGATAATCATAATATGGCAGAAGTGTTCAAGGAGTATTTTTGTAAGTGTATGTTTGGGCTTTTCCAGGGAGACATGTAGACATGGAATTGCAGGGTTATAGGTACACATACCTTCACCTTTACTGGGTATTACCAAGTTGTTGTCCAAAGTGTCCATACCTGTTTTGCAATTCCATTATCTATCTAGGAATTCCCAACTTGGCCAGAACTTGGAGACATGGAACTTTGTAATATTTGCAAATTTAATGAGGGTAAATTACATCTCATTAAAAAAAAATTGATTATGGATAATCAATTCCTTCCTTCAGCTTTCAACAACTTTCTCATATGGTCCGTAAGAGTGAGCCATCAAAAGACTGGCATTAGTAATTTTCTGGATGTTGACACTGAACAGAAATGATAAAGGAAAGACAAAACAACTCATCTGCTTCTCATTCCTTATTTCTGTTCTCTAGCTTTTTTCTGCCTATAAAGCCAACCTCCTCTGCTTAGCTCATTGGAACACTGATACTATTTTAGAGAATGAAATTTTGCCTATTCTGGAATTGCAAATAAAAGCCAATTAGATCTTTAAAGTAAATTTGTTTTGTCTTTTTTTTCACCTTCAACTTTTTACCAGCCCTGCACACTAGGCCTGGCACCAGGTAGCATTTCCATGACTATTGACTCAGTGGGGTGTATCATCCTGCTGGGTGATCAAAATGAGGGTCAGTGCATGCTGTTACGAGGTTTAAATATGTTGTGGGCACACATGTAAACTGTACTTAAAAAAACATAAAACTTAAACAAAGATACTTTCACTAATACACTGAAGTTCCAGTGCATTTCTATGAGAAAAAAATTCAGACTGCTGTATGTAAACTTGAAAATTAATTATCATGGCTCCTGTTTACTTATATTTAGTACCTTCTATGTGGCAAGGACATGATAAAGAAAGGAGCAGCCCTTGACATCAGGGCACTAGTTTGACACTTACAGCTAAGCCTCAATGTTTTTAGAAACTGGCCTGACACTCATAGCTAGGCCATGTTGTTCTGATGAACAGCATCTCACAGAACAACAGTATCAGACAGGGTCACTCTGTGACCATGATGAAGTTAGACAAAACAAGACCACTTCCATGTTTTTTCTAAGCACAGACAATAACAAGGTCAGTGTGCAAATCACAAAATACCAATGTTAAATACATTCGTGGGAAACGATTATAGACTAACCTGTTTTAGACTAATCTGCTGCACTAGGCTCCGGCAGACCAGACCTAAGCAGAATGGTCCTCATGCTTATTGCTACATAATCCAACTCACCTCTGAAATCAGCCAGTTTTCCAAAACCAGGAAATTCATAGCACCCAATCAGAAGGGGCCAAGTTTATCTGAGCTGGTATGTTAAGAAAGTTCCCCTCTGTTTTAACCCTATAAGGAAAGTAACTTCGAAACAACTCATCTGCTTCTCATTCCTTATTTCTGTTCTCTAGCTTTTTTCTGCCTATAAAACCAACCTCCTCTGTTTAGCTCACTGGAACACTGATTCCATTTTAGAGAATGAAGTTTTGCCTATTCTGGAATTGCAAATAAAAGCCAATTAGATCTTTAAAGTAAATTTGTTTTGTCTTTTGAAATCAAACATTCCCTTCTCTCCATGATATGGATGACTAATGCTTCTTTGTCAGTTACAGCTTTAGGCTTGTCTTTTAGCCTGCCATCCTCCTAGATATGAACTGTCTGCACTTCCTGAAGGCATCTAATCTTGAGCAACCCTTCCCACCTCTTTCCATGGAGTCTTCCCCAAATCACCTAATCAAAGCCCAGATCCTTTAAGTGCTTTCTAATACCATTTACCTAAGACACTCCATGGCTCCCCATAATGCATGTTCTCCCTCCCTGAGTAATAATCCCAACTTGTTCAACTACAAAATTCCTGTAGGAGCATTTACGAAACTCTAAGGGCTTTACATACGCTATGTTATTTAGGCCTGAAAATGCCCCTCTTTCATAGGTATTAGTATAATTAGCCCCCTTTTGTAGATGAAGCAGCAACGAAAGTTAAACATCATCTCCAGTACCAAATAGCTAGTAAATGGCAGGAATAAAATCTGTATCTGGGTCTGTCATCAAGACATAAGGAACTACTTGTAGTTCTCCTGACCTTGCTGTTCTCCTGTAAGTTTTCCTACAGATTATGTGCTCTTTGAGGACAGAGCTGTAGAGTCTGGAACAGTAAAACAAATATAAAAGAAGAAAACCTGTAGCGTGAAGACTTACTGAGAACTAAGGCCCATTTTTTGAACCTCTGTGCCAATCTCCTCAGAGTACCTAGAGTTGCTTCTTTTACCAAAATCAATACTGCATGTTTCTCAGAGTCTTGGCCTACACCACCTCCATATAATCAGAAGACAGATATCTTAAAGGAATAGTTCCCAGGAAAAGCTCATTTTTAAAGGGGCTATATTGATGTGTTGAGAAAACAGTATTGGCCTTGTAGCTTGACCTTGGGTTTACACAACAAATTCTTTTGCATGGTTTCAGTTCAAGGCCCTTTGTTATGTGACCTTAAAGTTTCTTCACCTCTATGCTCTCTTGGCCTTGCTCCTGCCTGGAATGGAATGCCTTTTTTAGATGAATGCCCCACCACTGTTTCCTGCCTAGTGAAAACCTATGCAGTCTTCCTTTTACCTTTCCAGATCCACTCCTTCAGATTTAATAACTCCCCTTTTTGTTCTCAAGGAACTTCTAAAACAACTGCTATAGACATTTACATTCCTTGGTTAATTGTGTTAGGGTTTGCGAACCAGATGAGACTGTGAGCTCCTGATGGGCTCAGCCTAGCCTAGCTCTGTCTTATTTTGGGTGGACCCCTCTGCCACCTCAGAGCGAGCACTTAGGCAGGAAATATGTACAGAAGGCTTCCTTTTGGAGCGTCGTGGGCCCCGTCGTTTTGTCCTGCCTAGTACCCCTTCCAGCACCGTACCCAGTCCCAGAACTACTTTTTCCAGCCCCAGACGTGCAAGGAGAGGGCTAGCAGATGGTTTTATATTCCAGCGCTGCTCAAATGGTGGCGCAGGGTCTGTATCGTCCGCCTGCCAGTTCTGCTGGAACCCTATTTCCAAATCCAAAGAAATCCAGGCCGATGACTTCCTCCACGGTCCCCGGCCCTTTTCCAGATCTGACGCCACTCTATGCCCTTAAGGTGAGCTGCCTGGACCGCCAGAAGGGTTGAGCGGCGGCATTGACAGGCGGCATGGCCAATCATGTTTCGCGAGGCCCGGAAGGGGCGGTACCTCAGCGTGTCATTGATTCGGCGGCGCGGGATTGGCCATTCCGGGCCAACACGGGTGGCGGGAGTTTTCAGTTGTGTTGGCTGCGGCCCCGACTTCAGCGGTTGGGCTAGGCTGTGCTGACTGGGTGGCGGACCCCGGGAGACAAACCCGTTGTCGATCCCTCAGCTCCCCACTGCAGCTTGCTGAGTGGCCACCTTCTTTCCGGTTCCCGGAGCTGCGGGGAAAGATGGAACGGCACCGGCCGCGGCTGCACCACCCTACCCAAGGCTCAGCCGCTGGGACTCCCTACCCTTCCTCAGCCTCACTCCGCGGCTGCCGGGAAAGCAAGATGCCGCGCAGGAAGGGCCCCCAACACCCTCCACCGCCCGGTGGCCCCGAGGAGCCTGGGGAGAAGCGCCCCAAATTTGTAAGTATCGCCTGGAGCTAGGGTGGGGCCGCTCCCGCCCCGCCGTAGGGCTGACTGCCGACGGTGGGCCCACAAGAATTTGGGGACCAAATTTTATTCTAGAGATCCCGAGGTGCCAATCATCATAGATTGACAACGACCGGGTCTACTTGTAGCTGGATCCTGTGACAAATGCCCAGATCTTTGTGTTGCCCCCAAATTTCTTAGGGCTGATGTGAAAAGCAGTTCAAATGTATATATGCATTGACGTCATCTAGGTGGACAATGCATTTTTTAAGTCGAACTTCTCCCTTCTTCCTTAGCGTAAGAAGGTATAAGATGTATCAAAGTGAACTTTTAGGTCACAGCATTTTTTTTTCTTCTGCTTATTATTTTAATCTAATAAGAACTTTTAATTACGTATAAGAACTTTTAAGGTGGGTATAATTTTCCAAGTTGAAACAGCTCGTTTTAAAACTTGGCGGGTGATGTGGTCACTACTAAAGAATGTTTTGCTTAGCTTGGAAAGAATTCTAAATATTTGAAACTTGCTATTCTGGTTTGCTTGTCTTTAACACTTAAGGAAAGTGTCATGATTAACACCTTGTCTTTTCGTTGGTGTCAATTAGTGAAAGTATAGGCAGTGATGATTATTTTGGGGTATGTGTGTGTAAATAAATCACATAGAGGATTGATAGATTTGGGATGAGTCCAACAGAATTGAAATTTCACATTTACCACTCCACCATTTTCCTTAGGAATATGGAAAAACTATGTGTGTGTGTGTGTGATAGTACAGTATTTGTCTTATTTGGGCAAGTAAAAATTGTGAGAAATTTAATTCATGATTCGCAAATTAAGGGAATAATGGTTTGTGAACCAGTTGCTAACTATAACATTTAGTTAAAAATAATAGTTGAATAAGACTGAGAGCCCATATTCTGATACATGAGATATATCAGAATACTGAAAATGAGGAACAGCATAGATTAGTTATGCCAAATTAAGTATCAAAATGGTCATAGGAATAGTGACATTTCGCAGAAGGATCAGATATGAACTTGATCATTATCTTGACAGATCTGAAGAATGAATAGGACAGAATTAACTTCCCAATGAAAGATTTTTGCCTCATGTGAGAAGAATCCTCTAAGGCAATGACTTTTCTTCCTTTTATAGTTTACTCTCTGGGTTAATAATCATATTTTATTTTGCTTTAACTTCTGTGGTCCAGAATACAAAGTGTTATTTTCTGTGACTCATTCCCAGCAAGGAGGTCATGAAAACAGGATCTAAATTAATATTTATGTTAAGTTTCATTGAAGGATTTGATCATTTGGTTTCCAGCCTCTGTGCTGTTTTTCATTCTTATGTATGTCACATTGACCATCTCAGCATGCCATTTGTTAAAAGGGTTCTCATAAAGATGAAATGACATCTAAAAGATGGCACTCTTAAGCTGTAAAGGTAAAAAACACATCTAAAACACTGTGTTTTGGGGCGGGAGTCTGATTTGAATCATGACTTCCAATTAATTTAGAAGTAATTTGGACTCTTCTTTGAAGCTAATTTAGATTTTTGCTTATATGGTAACTTCTTGAGTTGTATCTTCCAGTTCATTAATTTTGTTATCAGCTATGTCTAATCTGCTGCTTTTCTGAATATTTGATTTTAGCAATTATTTTTTATTTTAATAAGTTCCATTTACTTATTTTTCAAATCTGCCTGGGCATTCTTGATAGTCTTTTGTTTCTTATTCATTTATTTCTTATTTATTTATTTCCTATTTGGTTGTTCTTATTCTTTATTTGACAGTTCTGCTATTTGCAATCTGGGCAGTCTACATTGACTCAAATTCATGATGCCTTGCTCTCTTTCGTGTGCTTGTTTATCTTTGTAAGCTCATTGCTTTATCTTCACCTTTAAGATTCCAGAGATGCTTTTCTTTGGAGAGAGTTTGAGTTTGTCTACCAGGAGCCTTCCTGTTGAACTGGAAATCTTAAGATGGACAGAAGTTCCAGGCACAACTCTACTCTGTTCCTGTCCTAAAGCTCAGTATCCCAGTCTCAAGGCTGCTTCCTGAGCAGCTCTTCCCAGTTTGCCTACCTTTCAGTGCTCTGGATTGCATACCAGAACTCTTGTTTTTTGGATGGAGAGGGATCTTGAGACCATCAAAGGTCCCAGCAATGCCTCAGAAAGTAATTGTACTTGCAGGTGTCAAGTCAGTCACTGTTCTTGCAGATCGCATGTCAGTTCTTGGCTTTTTCTTGATTGGATGAATTGACATTATCATAAATCTTTTCAGGTCACTCAGTCATTATCCGAGCCTGGGACAGCTACTTTTGATTGGAACAAGTAATATAGGTTGGTGATATGATGGATAGGAATAATTTAGGTGGCTAGTGTTTTGCACACTTCTGCAAAGCAGCAAGCAAGTAGTGGAATGGAGTGGTAAACTGGTCACTCCCTTCTGTCTTAGTGTAAGAAAGCTGGAGCTCTGGTACTCGCTGAAATCTTACTTTGAGTCCTGATAAAGTAGGCAAACAAATTCTTGTTTTCTACTAAATGTATAGTTGCGGGCTTCACGTCACTTGCGAGTTGGGTAATAAGAGTTTGTAGCATAGATATCTGTTCCCATAGATAAGTATAAATAGTAGAAATTAGTCTATTGTAATTGTATGATACTTTGGCTGTGCCATGAATCAATTGACTTTGGGCTGCTTGTGAATTAACCAACATGGTCTCATTTGAAAATATCTTAAGCCGTGAGCATTGAGATGGTAGGGATAGCTACTGGGGCATAGAAGAGAGATGGAGGAGGCTGAGAGGACAGGGCAAGTATCTGGGTGGAGACTTTGTGAAAGCAGATAAAATTCCATAGGAATTAAACTTGGAACCTGCCCTAGGCCACCCTCTTAATACCTGGACCCGAGGCCTATATCCTTTGTAGAACAGAACAGTTGTCCTATAGATTGTGGAAAGCCTTTCAGTAATACCTGTTTCTCATTGCTCTTAGCAACACACAGGTAGTGGTGGCAGAGCAGGACATGTGGCTTCTAGGAGAAGTGTCCATCTCCAGGATGTAGGTCAGTCCATTCAAAGGGAGCCTGTAAATTGGTGGTCCAAGTTGATGAAGGAATTGGTTTTAATTAAGAGTGTCCTCTAAAAGTTCTTACAGACTTCAGTTTAAATCATCTAATCGTTTCCATCGAATAGATTGGTAATTATTGATTGATTATGTCATTGTAGTACTTTCAGTTTTGGTTTTGAGATTTTTCTTTTTCTTTTTTTTTTTTCTGAGACGGAGTCTCGCTCTGTCCCCTAGGCTGGAGTGCAGTGGAGCGATCTTGGCTCACGGCAAGCTCCGCCTGGCCGGTTCACGCCATTCTCCTGCCTCAGCCTCTGGAGTAGCCTCCCGAGTAGCTGGGACTACAGGCGCCCGCTACCACGCCCGGCTAATTTTTTTTTTTTTTTTTGTATGTTTAGTAGAGATGGAGTTTCACCGTGTTAGCCAGGACGGTCTCCATCTCCTGACTTCGTGATCCGCCGGCCTTGGCCTCCCAAAGTGCTGGGATTACAGGTGTGAGCCACCGTGCCCGGCAGGTTTTGAGATTTTTCATCTTGTCCTTTAATTTCTGTGTATTTACCAGTTAACTTTTCTGAGTGAGCCAAGCACTGTTCTAGGTATGTTATAATTAAAAACTCCTTTAATTCTTAGAAGAATCTTGTGAGGTAGGTAGTATTATTAACCTTGTTTGCCATAGGCGTAAACCAAGGTATACAGAGATTAAACTGCCTAAAATCACACAGCTGCCAGTTCATGAGGCTGAGATTTGAACCTAGGCATGCTGGCTTCAGAGTATACATTCCTTTTTTTTTTTTTTGAGATGGAGTCTCGCCCAGACAGGAGTGCAGTGGCACAATCTTGGCTCATTGCAACCTCCACCTCCTGGATTAAAGCGATTCTCCTGCCTCAGCCTTCTAGTAACTAGGATTACAGGCATGCGTCACCACGCCCGGCTAATTTTGTGCTTTTAGTAGAGAAGGGGCTTCACCATGTTGGCCAGGCTGGTCTTGAACTCCCGACCTCAAGTGATGCACCTGCTTCAGCCTCCCAAAGTGCTGGGATTACGGGCGTGAGCCACTGCGCCTGGCTTCATCACTGTCCTGGGCCTGTTGAACTCCACCAGGAGGCAGCCCCAAAGTTCCACACATCTGGACATCTGGTGCCTTGGACAGTGATAGGGTCAGCACATGGAGATTGAATCTATGTCTGAGGTGGATACACATTACCTTAGCTCACAAGCTTAATGAATAAACTGTAACCCAACTCATTAATGTATACCAGCCAGTGTGTGGCAGCCAAATCCTTCAAGGCGTGCAGGCCCCAGAACAAAGGGGATTAACAAAGAGCAGATGAAAACAATTCTAGCCAGTAAGCTAAAGGAGAAATCTGCTGGGGAATTCTGAGAAAGATGTCTTTGCTCTGTAAAAAGGGACTAGCAAAAATTTTGCATCCAGTATTGGCTGAGTGGCTCTCATTGGACCACAGACCTCTCACATGACAAAATTATAAAAAGCGACTATTAAAACACTGGAGAGTGATCAAAAGACATGGCTATTGTAGTCAATACTTGGAAGAACGGACTGGCACTGGATAAGTTTGTCATTTTTTGCAGCTTTTTGCATAAGGGAAGCCCCTAATCAGGGTCATGATGGGTGGTTAAAACTAGAATATAAGCCCACAGTTGTACTGGCATAAAAAACCGGAGGGCAGAGTTCTGGTGACCATATAGCTGATAAATGAGGAGGAAGTCCTGGAAAGGAGAAGGAGCCACAAATGGGTAGCCCCAGATTCTGTGTGTAGACTCCTCAAATTTCTGAACCCCATATGTATGGGACAGACTCCAAGCAGCACAGGTAGGGCTAACATATCTGAACTAAGATTTCAGGTCCCATCCAGCAGATGGGACAGTATGTGCAGTTTGAGAGTTCAGCCAAGTTAACTGCCTGCTAAAACAAACACAAAAAGCAATACTTCTCAGAAGAATAGAAGGAATTCAGAGTCCCGACACCATACATTCACAGTGTTCAGGATACAGTGCAAAGGTACTTGACATTAGGAAAAAACAGGAAAATGTGACCCACGCAAACAAGAAAAAGGAATCAGTGGACACCTCAAGATAACCTCAGTTGTAAACATTAATAGATAAGGATTTTAAAGCAGTTGTATAATCATATTTAAGAATATAAATGAAATATGCTCACAATGAATGAAAAGATAGGAAACCTCAGCAGAGAAACAGAAACTTTAAAAAGACCACAGTGGAAATTCTAGCATTGAAAAATACAACATCTAAAAGAAAAAGGCTAACAAGAAGCAATAGCCCATTTTTTTTGCCTTTGGCTGTAGTCAGGATGTGATGCTTATTTTGCCATAGTCTTCTTCTGGTCATGAGGATAGTTAGCTGAGGACATATGTGCTGTGCTACATATGGCAGAGCAAGAATATAGGAAGGGACTGGGTACGGTGGCACATGCCTGTAATCCCAGCACTTTGGGAGGCCAAGGCAGGTGGATCACTTGAGGCCAGGAATTCGATGCCAGCCTGGCCAACATAGTGAAACCCCATCTCTACTAAAGATACCAAAATTAGTCAGGCGTGGTGGTGGGCGCCTATAATCCCACCTATTCGGGAGGCCGAGGCAGAAGAATTGCTTGAATCTGGGAGGCAAAGGTTGCAGTAAGACGAGATTGCGCCACTGCACTCCAGCCTGGGTGACAGAGTGAGACGACTCTATCTCAAAACAAAACAAAACAACACACACACACACAAAATATATATGAAGGATTTGGGTCTCTGAGCCACTATAGATTAGGTTAACCTAGGAACTTACCTGCCAGCAGACATCTTGTACTGGTAGAAAAAGAAAATGCACTTATTCAAGCAACTTCTGTTTGGAGCTTATGATACTAATATGAGAAAGAAAGCATTGTTAGGGCTCAGAAAATTATACCCCCAAATATACCACTCTGGACTTCAAATCGAGAGAACCTGGGGAGCCGGAAATGCAAGAAAGGGTCTTCTCTGAAGTTCCCCTGTCTACCTAAAGGTTGTATCCTCCAGAAGATACTCAACTGTTGTGAATCCCTTTCTCAGACATCTCAACTCAAATAGATGCATCCTGAAGGAAGGAAGACTAGAGTTGACACCACACCGAGCCCAGACAAACTTTGTCTCAGACTGTTGTCTCTTCTTTGGGCCCATTCATCCCCCCTAAAGATTATTTACTCATCCTGTAAATAATCTTAGTATTGCCTTAGATCCCCCACTTCCCTCTTCCCTATGAAGAGGGTATTTAAGCTTTAACCATCTGGCCCTTCTTTGAGTTTCATACTTTGTATGACTCCACACTTGCCACATTCACACATAATACCTCTGTATGCCTTTTCTCCTGTTTTCTTTTTTAAAGGACTTTACACAGATGATTAAGGATTTTAAAATGAGGAGATTATTCTGGATTATCACAGTGGCCCCTAAATGCAAACACATATATTGTTATTTGACCACAGAAGAGGAGAAGGTGTTGTGACTGCAGAGGCAGAGATTGGTAATGCAGCCATCTGAAACTGGAAGAGTCAAGGAATGCTACTCCCCTAGAAATTCTAGAAGGAGAGCAGCCCACCTTCATTTTGGTGCAGTGAAACTGATTTGGGACTTCTGGCCTCTAGAACTGAGAGAATGAATTTCTGTTGTTTTAAGCTGCCAATTTGTGGTAATGTGTTAACACCTGCCATAGGAAATGAAGCTAGGTATAGTTACAAGAAGGACCATCAGATTCATTTAAATCTTTCCTTTCACTTTATTTCAGAGGGTTCGTAATTTGGGAGGGCAGAAGATAACCAAATTACAAAAGCAAAATAAACCGTAACTGGAGTAACAACGAAAACCTCTGTTCATGTTTTGTCTACTCTATGATAGTTATAGTTTCTGTAAAGCTGGGAAAAGATAGAGGTGATTTCTGAGTGCTCTTTTTGGTTTTTTGAACTTGTTCCTTCATTGAATTCTCAGCTTAAGTGATGCTCTCAGTTGTCCTAGGGTTAAACCGTCAAGAATTTAGATACTGTTTTTAGTTGAAAGCTTCAGGCACCTAAATTTTATTCATGTCAGAATTCTACCTAACGTACACCAGACATTGTAACCTTCAGAAGGAGGTAAAATCATTTTATTCAGGCTGCTCCTCTAAGAAATTGCTCTCAATTATACCAGCCTTTCTTTCCTTTCTATGCTTCTTAATAAAACAGAAAAACCCCATTTTTTTTTTTTTTAATAAATGATTTATCAAAAGAAACCATATATGTTAAGTGGCTTTTTGGGGGATATATTTAGTTGCTGAAAGTAGATAACATATGGTATTTAATACTCCTGGACCACTCTGGGTCTTTTCTTTGAGGGTAAAAAGGGGTAGGGGTAGGGATAGAGATGATTGTCTCAGATTTAGAGCAAGGCTTAATTGCTTTTTTCAAAGACTCATGTCTTTAATTATGAAGCAAGCAAACTGACATACATTTCTTACATGGTGAAACCTTGCATCTCATCTAGTCTATCTTGTAGCAATTGCTTCTGAACAGATGTTACCTGAAACACCTTTGTGCAGTTGGTGGAATGCTAAAATTTGTCATGCTTTCATTATTGTTGTCTTGAATTAACTCTACTTTATGACATAACTTTATTGCTGTGTCCTAGAATCTTTATATATTTATTGCCTTATAAATTGGATTTAAAATTGGCTTTTTATATAGAATGTAAATTAACATGTGTATAACTTGTTTATGCTTGCAGAATAATACAGGAAAAAACTGCTACGTATTACACTAATGTAATTGTCCTTAACTCAGCACATAGTATCCTCTAAACTAGGAATCAAATGAATGCTAAAGAATATGCTTATCCTTACACTCTTGCTTGTTTATCTCAGAAACTAATTTGACTTTTAGGTCTATAAAATATAGATTAAGCATAACCTTTTACTTCATGGGATATTCAGGATCAAAGCATGGGCTTTCTTTGAACAGGATCTACAAAGATAACTTTTCTCTCAGTAGCAGCAGGATGGCATTGAAATACCTTACCATTGGGAGTAATTTTTCTCAAATAGCAAATTGAATAGTCTTTATTAACTTACGGGAGAATTTAAGAGTTTAAATAAGCTTTGGTCCTGAAACATTCATGTTACTAGTTACTTAGTGAAAACTATTTGGAAATGCTTACCATAGATTTTATTCCTCAAAAGACCCACTGCTATCTTTTCTTACAGTTTTTTGTAGAAGAAGCATTATGAGTAACATTTATGAGCAGTGACTTGAACCACTCTCAGGGGTTGAATCCCAGCAATATCACTTATTAGCTGTGTGAACTGAGCAATTACTTAACCTTTCTCTGTGCCTCCCCTTTCTCATGTGTAACATGGGGTTGTCATGAAGATTAAAAGTTATGTTTTGGGCCTGGAATAGTACCTGGCTCATTGTAACCTCTATGTAAATATTTACCATTTACAGGATTGTTGTTTTTGTTATCATTAGTAGTAACAGTAATCATAGTACAATTTTTGCCTATACCTTAGGGCATTAGGAATACATTGGATATTTGAATAGCTTTCTAATACTGGAAAACTTAATTGAACCAGGCTTTTTCCTTTTGGTGTGGTGGAGGCAGAGGCATTCTGTTCTTAGTTCTTATCCTGGCATACCAGGTGACATTTGGATTGATGCAGACTTCTGATCTGATGGCTGAATGGTCAGAGCAAGTTTCTGAAGCTTTCTTAGGGGCCTGTTCTTTATTTCTAAAATGGGGGTAATATGATGATGAAACTTGGGGTACAAATGTACTTACCAAAAACCCTATAAAGGAAACAACTTCAAACTTAGGAAAAAAAATTCTTGTGATACTCCAATATGGACTTGAATGATAATAAAAATAATATTACTAATATATGTACAGATAAAAAACTAAGTATAACTCTTTATGCCTATCACTTTTTACAGCTATAAAACTAAAACAGATTTGCATCTACAATCCAAAACAAAACTATAAAACCCATAAAATTCAAATTAATGGCAACATTAATTTAATGCGATTGATGATGTTTTGCTGAAATTAAGTCATCATTATTGGATTTAATGGTGGAAAAATATGTGTATATTTTGCTGTTTTTCTTTCTATCAATTTGATTCTTGGGTGGAAATGGAATCCCAGAGGCTGAGGAAGATATGTGTAGACTGAGGAGTTCACAGATAGCCTTACACTGTTAGTAGGGGCCGGTCATCAGAGGCCTGTTATCTTTTTCATAGTTCTTGGCTTGAGGCTGTAGATGAAGTTGTGAACTGTTATACACCTGTTTTTAAAAAGAAAATAGCCATATATAAACATTTTTTAGTAAATGTTATGAAACTGTTGAAGCAGCAGAAAAAATCAAAACTCTTATACTACCCGCTTCTATATTCATTTTTCTCTTGAAATCTAATTTTCCGTACCTGTGGGTGCATAGTTCCCAGAATAGGGTGATTTTGGAATTATACATAGGCTTTTGGAACTGAATTCTTCCTAAGTGGAAGAGCTTGTGAAAATCTGTTGTGTCATGATGTTGCTTGGCCCTCATTGGGTACCATATTGGTAGTAAATACCAAAGTATTTACAAAAGTAAAACCAAAAGTTCCTGACAGAACACGGTTATAGAGTGGGTCATTCACAATGTCCAGAATATGCTTACTTTAGTTCTAATGTTTAAGATGATCTTGAAAAAACATAAGACTTAAGTAGAATTTGTGGAAGGCCTCTGTAGACCAGTTTGGGGTACCCAGAGATGACTTGAGTCAAAAAATTAGATGTGTACCTGAACCAGGCAACTGTTTTTCACCTTAGTCCTTTGTTTAGTGATGAGATAAAAGTGATTAGTAAGTATTTATCAATAGTGAAGGATGTATACAATGTGTTTCAAAACAGTTTGCTTCTAATAGTTTTTTTGGGTAAACAAGAAACTTGCAATTTTTAAAAAATGTATTTTATATATGTGTCATACAAAAGAGGTGTAAAACATTGTATACTCACCAATAAGCTTAAAAAAATGAAATATCATAAATTCCATTGAAATGTTCATTTTCTCCCTTCCTATCTTTATCTCCTTTTAATCTTTACTCTTCATTTCCTGGGGTTTATAGGGCTTTTTTTTTTTTTTAATTCAATTTTGATTTTTTAGGGTTCCAATTTATATATATATACACACACACACATATATATGCACATATATACATATACACATATATGTGTGTATATATATTTTGCTAATATATGTACAGATATAAAACTAAGTATAACTCTTTATGCCTATCACTTTTTACAGCTATAAAACTAAAACACATTTACATCTACAATCCAAATATATATATATATGTAGATAGCTAGATAGCTAGATAGATATATGTATCTTTCCCTAAAAGTAAATCTGTGAATGGAATTAATACTCCATAGCTTTCTGATCTCTCCATCTTTGAGGATCATGGCAGATCTTAAATATTGGAAAGGAAGGGGGAGACTATCATTTAATGTATCAAATGTGAGTTCATTCTGTGTGCTGAGGGATTTGGGATATCACCAAGCAGCTGTGGTCTTCAGTACACACCCTCTTGAGTTGAAGATGACTGAATACCTGTTCAGAGTACTGTAGTTCTCTCAAAGGAGTTATGGCGTAGAATTTCTTGAAGCCCTTAGTAAAAGCCCTTAGTGGATTAATTGTGAGATCCATAATGCTGCATTTATTTGGTTAATTTTATTGTGAAGTATCTTCCCAAGATATGGAGAGTTTATCCCGTAATTTCTGCATTTTTTCTGAGGTTGGCTGTTTATTTGAGTGTCATAAAATGAAACTTTGTAACATTCAGTTTTTAAATAAAAGATTTGCAAATTGGTGACATTAGTTATGGACTTTACTATATACTTAAACTGTTTTTGTTTATTAAAACATTTGATTGAATTCATTGCATAATGACAATTACAATTCTTTTTTAATGAAAAAATTGACAGCCTGGGAAATGAACATGAAAAATGGAGCGCATATAATCTTCATTGAGAAATTCAGTGTGACAATTTCACTTCTTTATAAAAGGTGACGGTCTCAAATTAAAACCGTGTTCTAACTCCACTCGATCTCTTTTGAGGGTACAGTTTTGCTGTTATTGTTATGTTATATTGAACCTGCTTTTAGTTACTTTATGCATGTGTTTGTAAGCTTTTGGAAATCACTTTCTCTGTGGTGCCTGGTATAGACTTGTGCTTACAGTAGGAATCTAAATGTTTGTCTAATTGAAAATCAAAACAAAGTATTCTTGTAACTTTATATTTCCTGGTTCATTAACCCATTCATGATGAATTTGTTTAAATGTTATTAATATACCCTAATTATTCATTTCTTTTTATAAAAGATCCTAGTGGTGGTGGGCAAGGGTATGTAAAGACTACCAGAAACATATGTGGGTTATTGAAGAACTTGGGCCTGGCATTGTGGCTCTAAAGTCCCACCCTTAAACTGTGATAAAAAGACTTGAGAGAGACTCAGACATGGCTGTATATCCTTGGGCAAATTATCAACCTTTGTGCCTCTGTTTTCCCTTCTGTAAAATGGAAGTAATTAGTCTCTATGCTTATAGATTGTTGTGAGGATTAGTTGAGTTAACACATGTTAACTCAACATGTTAGCTTAGACACAGCACAATTAGTATGTGACAGCTATTATTAATAGGGAAGATCTCATCACTGTAGTGTTAAATTCCCAGTTATTGACAACATTTTAACCTCTTCTTCTTGTTTCCTACTTCCTTTCTCCTCATAGCATTTTTTTTTTTTTTTTTTTCCTGGGGGACACTGGCATTGTGTCCAGGGACTCAGCCACTCATTGCAGTGGGACACACACCGGAGGTTTGTTTGGTGCCTGGATATATTCCCTTCCTTTCTGTTTCATGTAGACCTACAGCCTCTTGACATTGCCTCTCTTTCTCTGTCTGCCTCCTGCTGTCGACATTTGCTCCACACTAAACCCACACTCCACAAAAGTAACCATGGAGCTCCCTTTGAACTGGGATGCCTTCAAACTCCTCGCTTCCTCACACCTCACATAAGGTAGAATATCAATAAATAATAGAACCTTTGGCCTCCTTGTTCAGTTGCCTCAGATCTCCAAACCTGGAGCAACCTGGCAGGCTTCTGTGGCTGAACTGGGTTCCTGCATCCTGGTGGAAACCACTCCCAGCTTTGTGAACTGATGCCCTTAGACATTGGGTATCTGTGTGTCCTCAGTGCTGCTAGATAACAATCATCATCACAATAACTGCATTTGTTCAGCTCGTACAATGGGCTGGGCAGTGTTTTAATCTCTTATCCCTCACACAGTGCTTTGAAATGGGCACTCTCCCTACTGTTATGTAAAACATGATGGGGTTGACACAGAGAGAGGTTAACTGGGAATGGGGTATGATGGGTCCTGGCTTTTAACTAGCTCTTTGGCCATCTCCTTTTCCATTTCTCACAGCATTTATGCTAAACCTTTATCACTGTCTTTACCTTATCTATGGGCCTGATTCTTTTTTGCTCAAATAGTTTTTTTCAACTGAAAAAGCGGCCGGGCATGGTGGTTCATGTCTATAATCCCAGCACTTTGTGAGGCTTAAGTATGTGGATTGCTTGAGTCCAGGAGTTCAAGACCAGCCTGGGCAACATGGTGAAACCCCGTCTGTACAAAAAAATACAAAAAAATTAGCCTGGCATGGTAGTGCATTTCTGTAGTCCCAGCTGCTTGGGAGTCTGAGGTGGGAGGATTGCTTGAACGCGGAAAGCTGTGGTTGCAGTGAGCCATGATTGTGTCACTGTACTCCAGTCTGGGAAACAGAGCGGGATCCTGTCTTAAAAAATAAATAAACTGAAAAACAACGTCTGTACTTCTTAAAAAGTCCAACAATGTAGGAGTACAAAGGGAAATTCCCTAAGCCTCCCTTCCATCCTAGACCACCAATTAAGGTACCCCTTACCACCCGCCATGATGACATTTATTATTTTTTCTTTTTTAATGTGAAAGAAAGTACCAGAGAAGTAAAGAAACAAAAGATGGCTACTCCATAGGGAGTAGCTTATTATTTTCTTTTATATCCTTTTTTTTTTTTTTTGAGACAGTGCCTCACTCTGTTACCCAGGCTGGCGTGCAGTGGTACAATCATGGCTCACTGCAGCCTCCACCTCTTGGGCTCAAGCCATCCTCCCACCTCAGCTTCTGGAGTAGCTGGGACCACAGGCACGCTGCACTGCTTATTAGCTAATTTATTTATTTTTTGTTGCCCTGGCTTGTCTCGAACTCTTGGGTTAAAGTAGTTCTTCTACCTCAACCTCTCAAAGTGCTGGGATTGCCGATGTGAGCCACTGCACCTGGCTCTTTTGTATCGTTCCAATGATATTCTGTGTATGTGTCAAGCACCCACTTGTTTCCCACATGGGAACATACCACAGCATTCACTTAAGGTCTTAGAAATGATTACTTCTGACTCTTAGCATGCCCCTTGATACCTGTTTCAGAGAAAGTTTTCCTAGAGCTTGCTATAATTGTCTATATCTGCAACCATTCTTCATTGTTTCTCCTCCAATATCCACACAAGGAATATATTTTCCTGTTCAAGGTTAATCTCTTTACTGCTGTTTTTTGACCCATCCACATTCTGTCAGGAAAGTTTTGCTCTTTACACGCTCCATCCTGTAATGATGCTGAAATGTTTACCATTGTGAAAGAAAAAGCAGAAGGAAAGCCAAACAACCCCTCTCTTCAACTTTCCCTTGACCCTTTGTCTCTCTGAATACCATGCTCTGCTTTCTTCCTTTTTAGCCACTTTTTGTGAATCACTTGTTTTCATTTATTCAGTAAAGTTTTGAATGCCAGTTATACTGAGCATAGCACACAGGTAGATGCAATTTGGTCCTTGATTTCAAGAGGTTTATATTCAGTCTGGTATGGGGAAAGAGAGGTGTGAATCAATACATATGCTTCAGTGTTACTGGGGAGTTCATGTAGCATAATCTGTAAGAACTCAGGCTGTGGAGTTCTTAAAGCTGTGGGCATTTTGTTTGAGTCAGGGTCTTGCTTTGTTGTCCAGGCAGATTAACTGCCAAACCCAGTGCTGATTTTTGTTTTAAGCCTCACCCTATATGACTTCTTCATTGTATTTGTACTAACCTTGCCCTCCTTGAAACCATGGTCTAACGTGTTCTTCTCTTCTGATCTTTGGTTAACCCTTTCCCTACCCTTTAAAATGAGTGTTTCCAAGTAATCTCTTTTTCTCTTTTGACTTTATGTGTGCTTCTAGCGTGAACTCATCCATTTTTTTTTTTTTTTTTTTAGCTTTTACTACCACTTAGATTAGTGCTTTCTGAGACAATGGAAATGTTGTGTCCTGCCATGTTCAATTTGATAGTCACTAGCTATATGTGGCTTTTGAGCACTTGAATGTGGCTACTGCTACCAAAGAGCTGAATTTTTTTTTGAGACAGAGTCTGGCTCTGTCGCCCAGGCTGGAGTGCAGTGGCCGGATCTCAGCTCACTGCAAGCTTCGCCTCCCAGGTTTACGCCATTCTCCTGCCTCAGCCTTCCCGGTAGCTGGGACTACAGGCGCCCACCACCTCGCCCGGCTAGTTTGTTGTATTTTTTAGTAGAGACGGGGTTTCACCATGTTAGCCAGGATGGTCTCGATCTCCTGACCTTGTGATCCGCCCGTCTTGGCCTCCCGAAGTGCTGGGATTACAGGCTTGAGCCACCGCGCCCGGCAAGAGCTGAATTTTTAATTTGTGTAATTTGAATTAAGTTGTGTTTAAATAGCTACATGTGGCTAATGGCTGGCATATTGGACAGCTCAGATTTAGAAGCTGATGACTTCTTAAACTCCATCTTTATTTTAGGATGCTCTTTTGAGCTTCTGTCCAAAATATTCAACCTTATTTTACATGGATGGCTTAGAGGTACCTCAAACTCACTGTATCTCAACTCGAATTTATCTGCTTTCTTATAAACTTCTTTCTTTTGTTTTCTCTTAGTCAGTGCCATCATTTTATCCTTGGATTTATTTTCAACTTCTTGATCTTTAACTTCCATATGTGTTGGTTATTCAGTAACCTTGATTATGCTTCCTGGATACTTATAGCAGTTGCCTCTTCTCTTCTCCTACTGTCCCTGACCTCATTTATCTTACCTTCCATCTCTCTGCTGGGTTATTGCAATACCTTCCTAACTGATTTCCTTGGCTCTGGTTCTTGGGTCTACCCTGTTTCATCCACCATGTTGCTGCTATAATAGTTTTCTTTGGAACCCAAGTGTGATTATGGAACCTGCTTAAAACCCTTCAGTTTTTCTCCTGCATCATCCACAACTTAAAGGCCAAGTAGCATGATCTTGTCCTTTAATGACTTTGTCGTTGCCCGCATTTCTAGGTTGGATCCCCCAATTTCCACCTGAAATTCCAGTTCCTCATCCACACAATTTACTTGTAGGTCCCTGCATGATTGCAATGTATTTCTACAAGCTAGACCTCCTGCCTGGAAAGCTTTTGCTCTGTGCTGGTTTGGTCCATTCCAGTGTCCTCTGTGCATGCTTGAAGCAAATCCACACCTTGAGGTGTTCCCTGGTATCTGTAAGCAGCTCTTCTGGAATGCTTAGATCAGTATCAGTTATAGCGCTAATCTCACTGTCCTGTACCTTACTGATTGAAGTTTCTGTTAGCCTGACTTATCTGATAGATGTGCTGGAGAGGGGAAGGGGAGGCCTAAGAGAAAATTTTCCCTATTTGAGTCTCTAGTTCCAAACATGTACCAAGTAGACTGATGAACAAATTTACCTTTTTTTTTTGGTCCCAGTCTCCTATACGTAAGAACCTTGGCTGCTCAGTCTTCCAAAAATGGCTATATTTTCCAAATGACCTTTTCTCTGTAAATAGAAATTTGCACATGTTGAAGACACATGCTGAGAATTTTCCTATGGTATTCTTGGCCGCTTTTTTTTTTTTTTTCTAGTTCTCCTTCAACTGACAGACATTGGCCTACATTCAAGTTTAAAGGGACTACCTATGGCTCTTGGAGGCTTCACCTGTGAGTCAGGTGTTTCTTATAGACTACCTTCCAGTAACATGATTTAACTCTTAGAGATATCATGGACATTTTATTCTGGCAAAGATGATGCACCTTTATAGCCTATGGAGCTACCCTCAATAAGTTTATGAGTGAAACAGTATCAGTGATGACAGAAACAGGCATGTGAGAATTATCTTCACATCCTTGCGAGATCTGCAGTCCTTAGTAATTTTCACTAGATTATTAGGATCATTGGGTGCCTTCCCTTACCTGTGGCTGTCAGCTGCTGACTTCCTGCAACCCTTGTTGCCTTTTTTATTAGTGTGTTTGAATGGTGCGATAATCAACCTAAAACTATTGTACTTTTTAAAGTCCTATACAAATATGCTTGAATCATTGCTGAAGTCTCCTTTGGCATTGTTGGAAGATTTCCAAGGACAGTTAGACTGCAGTTGCTTGAGCTTGTGGCTGGACTACAGAAATTGGTGTGTTCATAACCAAAGTGCAATATAGAATGTAATGTGTTAGGATTTCACTGTATTGCACATGTCACAGTGCAAATTAGGTACAGTATTGTGCCACTCTGTATCAAATCCCATTCTAGAATTTATCTCTCCAAATTCCCCACATTGCTTTGGATGACAAGTGCAAAGGAAAGCATT
Organism: Piliocolobus tephrosceles; assembly: GCF_002776525.5. Taxonomy (NCBI): domain Eukaryota; kingdom Metazoa; phylum Chordata; class Mammalia; order Primates; family Cercopithecidae; genus Piliocolobus; species Piliocolobus tephrosceles. The sequence goes on from NC_045455.1 coordinate 56,970,643, forward strand.
AAGGAGATGAATCTGTGTTTTTCAGTATGTTTAGCTCTGGCAGGCAGTTACTAATGTTATATTATTTTTTGAATCACCCAAAAGGGAAAATAAGTGACCCAGCTTATTTCTTTTTCCTCTAGAACTTATTGGATTGTAAACTTCTTCAGGGCAGGTACTGTGTTTTATAGGTCTTTATGACCCAGCCCTCACCTGGTGGCCTGGTAACTTTGATGTGCAGTAACTATATCCTGTTCGGTTAATATTTCTGAAGGAAATGTAAAATGTAATCTGTATCTTATGTATAGTACTGGAACTGCGTGTAAAATCTGGAATTGTGCTCTTCATTTTTCAGATGCTAATTTTATAAATATGTAATCATCTTTTTGATTCCTTTTAAGAGATAAAACAGTTTACAGGGTATAATAAAAAGTAGTATTAAATTATGCAAGAAAACTTACTGGTAATTCAGTTATTTAGAAAAAGTTCCACTGTTATCAATAATTTAAGAAATTAAATTTTCTTTAGCTGTTGTATTATAATTCCTGACAAGCATTTTTTAGCGACATGTTGGAACGTGGATAATTTTGGCTTACACTTCAGCCTGAATTGGGAGGGTATAGTTTATAAGGTTTGTGATATATACCATAGCTTTAAAAATCTATAAATGAGAAATAAAAAAGCTTTTCATTTCTATTATATATTTGAGAGCAACTTAAAAAAAAAGGGAGGAAACACCTTAGCAAATCATGTGTTCTTATTAGTGTTAGTCAATTGACAGAATTGCAACCCCCCTCCATGCCCGTTTATCTCTGAGGTTTTAAGATATGGTTTTGTAGTCAGTGTTGTTGTTATCATTTAGTAATCATCCAGTTGGAATTATGCTCTTTTTTCTTGTTGAGATTTCATTTTTGAATTCTTTGCTTCATAAATAATTCAGAAACTGCTTCAGCAGCTGGCTGTCCCATCATAGTTCTGGGGACTGAGGGAAAGGAAGGAGAATGAGGCTGGATTTTTGACTCATTCCCAGCCTAGGCACTCACCAACCCTTGTAAGTCACTTCTGTGCTATTCAATTTCCTGTTCGCTAAGATGGGGATAATAGCAAATGTTTAGGGTTGCTGGATATACTAGTAATTGCGAAGTGCCCAGTAAGTTGTAGTAGTAGTGATAAAGTGGGCTATATCATATGGGTACTTTGGGACCCATTTAGCAATTTTGGGTTCTGTCTCAAAGGCTCAGTTAAAGGTCTAAAGGAACAGATCCCTATATAATATTTACTTTAATCCTGAAAGGAGGAATTGTAAAGATACGTAAGAGTAGCACCTGGAATCAAGCTGGCCCTCATGAAGGACTGGAACCAGGAACTAAAAGCTGACAACTTTTCTCATTCTCTCTCCCTTTCTCAGGCCATCCAGCGTCTCTTTGCTTCTCACTAGGCATAGCTCCACTGTTGGTTCTCTGCATTGTGTGGCTTCCACTGCTTTGATCTTCACACAGCCAAGCCTAGAACCTCATAATTCCAGATAGACATGTATGTCCTTGGTGCATGCAAGAGTAGAGCCTGATTTTCATCTCTGAATTCCAATTCCAGAATTCTGGGAAAATGGAGATTTGATTGGCTCTGCTTGGGTTTATATTCTGTCTGTGTTTAGCTGTGGCCAGGGCTGGCTTACAAGGAACAGTGAAGACTGGTGGGCCTACCTCTATGGCACAGGCATTCTCAGAGAAGAGATGGTGTGCAGGAGGCAGATACACTCATAGGCGTCTACCTTGTTTACATGTGGGGATCTTTGGAGATTCCTTGATGACAGTCTTGGTGCTGAAAGACTGAGTCTAAAATAGTTTACCTAGTTTTAGTCGTTTGTATCCTGGTTGCACATTAGAGTTACCTGGGGGATCGTTAAAATTATCCGTGGCAGGCAGCCTTTCACGTGTTGTCATATTTTTTGGGGGCTCAAATATGGGGGTTGAGAAATCTACACAGTGGCGGTTTCCTAATGCCATCCCCAGAGCCAGCATGTTGCCAGGGCCTCAGGAGACTCACAGTCAGCTGGATGAATGAGATGTGAGGTAGACAGATCGAGTAGGTACTGCAGATAAAAATTTAGAGTAAGGGTGGATCAACCTTCATTATTATGGAGAAATGATCTCATTTCCATCCTCCCACAGCTCCATCTTTGGGCATTGATTCATTTGGCCTGGGATATTACATAGGCATCTGTATTGGGAAAAGAAGACAAACTTTCAGGTGATTCTCATGTGTAGTCAGGTTGATAATCACTGCCTAAAATGTTCCCTGCACCATGGTAGGGCTGGGGATTCAAAGTTGAGGGGAACATAGTACCTGCCACATGCAAACAGAAGAGGAGGTATAAACACAAACTGCAAGACAGACCATGATCAGGGACCCGACGGAATTGTAAACAAAAGGGCTGTGGGAGGATGGAAATGAGATCATTTCTCCATAATAATGAAGGTTGATCCACCCTTACTCTAAATTTTTATCTGCAGTACCTACTCGATCTGTCTACCTCACATCTCATTCATCCAGCTGACTGTGAGTCTCCTGAGGCCCTGGCAACATGCTGGCTCTGGGGATGGCATTAGGAAACCGCCACTGCGTAGATTTCTCAACCCCTATATTTGAGCCCCAAAGAAATATGACAACATGTGAAAAGCCCCAGAGGGCAGTCCAACATAACTGACAGCCAGCAAAACAGAGCTGCTGGTAAAGTGACCATGACAAAAATCAAGCCGACAGATTCAGATGGATTACAGACTGGTTACAGGGCCCTAGAGGAGAAGACTGTTGGGAGTATCCTTGGGGAGAATGATTAAGAGCTATGAATCTTACTGTGAAGGGAGCGGAATAACATAGGTCAAAGTTTCTGAACCTCAGGTGTAGTATTTTGTGTACTATGGCCTTTTCTATTAAGTCTCTTACCACCCCTATGGGGAAGATGCTTGTTTGCCTCATGGCACAGTTAAGAAATTCAGGCTCAGAGGGTTTAAGTGCCCAAGATCACACAGGTGATTGGTATCAGAGCTGGATTCTAATCCAGGTGAGTCTTATCCCAGGGCCCAGGCTGTTCACCTCTGCTCAGTACTGCTCTATTGTGCCACAGCGCAAGGCAGGACGTAAAAGTCCCATGAGAGGCATGCTTGATTTGGGTAAGCTTAGAGAACCTTCCTGAATCAGGCAGCATTTGAAAGGTGAGCCAGGTATTGAGAGGGAGAGGACTGCAGTAGTGTCTTGGTCAAGGCCCGGAAATAAACAGAAACCAAGGTAGGTTGGTTTAAGGTGGGGATTATTTAGGAAAGTATTAGAAGAGAAAGGCTGGCCGGATGAGATGGCTCACACCTGTCATCCCAGCATTTTGGAAGGCTGAGGCAGAAGGATCACTTGACGCTAGGAGTTCAAGACCAGTCTGGGCAACATAGTGGGACCACCGTCTGTACCAAAAAAAAAAAAAAAAAAAAAATGTGGAGCACGGTGGTGTGCTCCTGCAATCCTAGCTACTTGGGAGACTGATTGCTTGAGCTCACTAGTTCGAGACTGCAGTGAGCTATGATCACGCCATTGCATTCCAGCTTGGGCAACACAGCAAGACCCTGTCTCTTAAAAAGAAAAAAAAAAAAAGAAAGGAAAAGGGCATATTGGAGATGCTGAGGTAAATCAGAGATTATTAACTGCAGGAAGGAAAAGAGTCCCTGATCGTGGGTGCTGTAGGAGGGGCAACCATGGCTGGTGCTGGACTGTCTGCAAGGGTTCCTGTTGCGTGGACTCACACACGTATGGACCACATTACCATCTGAGTTTAGATCTCTTTGGGGGACTCCTTAGGGATGGCGCTCAAACTTCCGAAGGGTCCTCGGATTTCTGTTTAAATGGTTGTAAATACTGTTTTTCTTACCCTCTTTTCTCTAGACATGCTTAACTGGTCCCTCTACCCCCCTGGACTAATTCCATATTAAAAAAATAGTTGATAGAATTAACTGAGTTTTTCCAAAAATTGCCTGTATTGGCTCTACAGTGCTTTGAGAGTATTTCTAATACCTTCTGGTAAATGACTCGTGGAAGCATAACCAAGCCACGTAAAGGGCCCTCAAGTAAATAATGATTATTTGAGTACAGACCTTCCTCTCTGCCTTCAGTAATTTGTATAATATGCCGATCTGATTATTATTTACTGTGTAAGTTGATTACTTATATTTGTATACTTAAAAAATTTGTGATTATTCAGTTAGAAAAGTAAAAGCCCATGTCTTTGAAATGGTCTGGGACTGATCTGCCTCCTTCCCTCATACTGACTTCATTTTGTGCTGTTGGAGCCAGCAAGCTCTCTTGTTTCTTGAACATCAGGCATACTCCTGACAGCCTTGTTATGGCTGTTCTTTCTGTTGGAAACACTCCCCTGCCCATCCACATAGATGACACCTTAGCCCACTGGCAACTCTGCTCAAACACTACTTTGTCAATGAGGCCTATGCCTACCTCAGTTCCCCATGTTTAAAATTGCAACCTGCAAACCCTCTTGGCTTACGCTACTTTTTATTTTTATCAGAGCATTCATCACCTTCTAATATCTTAAATAAATAATTTGCTTATTGTCTGTTTCCCCAATAAAGATAAGTTCTTTTAGGGCAAAAATTTTTGTTTTATTTATTGATCTCTCCCTTGTCAAGAATATAGCAATATTTAATTAACAGTTGTTGCATGAATGATTGTTTTAGGAATCTCTCATTCTGTTAGAAGAGCAAATTCTACATTCCAAGTTTTACCTGAATTATGGCTAAAATTTTATTTGCCTTTAGTTTTAGATCATTGCTATAATGCTTGCCTCTTAATTAGCATGCATTTAAGCATATGTGATTAGCAGGTGGAGACTCCGCCTTTTCTTCCAATCACCATTGAGTACCTTGTTATGATGCATTTTGGTTATTGGTTTATCTTGTTCTTTTAGTTGTAAGCTCATACAGGGAGAGACTGGGTCTTCATATTTAATGTGTCTCACACATGTTGTTGGCCTAATTATATTGTCTAGTAGAAAAAAAATAGAATTATGAGACTGTATCTTGCCTAAAATCTTAATCTTTTATTTTATTTCTTATATTTCAGCATCTTGACCTTATTTGCATTAAGGAATTATCTAGTAAGTGGTATTTACCCTACCTTTCTCAAGGTGGCATGATATCATTTACATTTACAATAAAGAAAAATGATAGATTTCTTTTAACTCTGCCATTAATAAGTGTCATAAAGTTGAAAAATAAAGCAAAGTCAATATATTATTGTTGCCACAGAAATTGAATTTGTGTCAAAAGGATTTGTGCTTGTGATGTAGTGATTCGTATATTTTTCTTGGAATTAAGTCTGTAGCAAGTGACAACATCAATAATTCACAGAACCAAGGAGCTTTTTGAGATTGGTTAATTTATATATGTGAATTAGAAAACAAATGAATAATGAGCTTAATATATTCTGACATACTTGAAAATATGCATTAAAAACTAGCCTATTAAAAAGTTTGTACATAATATTTATTAGACGTTTTTTAGATTTTCATTTTTTCTTTTTCTAATACATACATTTTTATTTGAAAAGGAACAATCTATATTTTCTGCTCAATCTGAAAAGTATTATCCATAGTAACTTAAAAAAAACTTTCTAGGCCGGGCACGGTGGCTCAAGCCTGTAATCCCAGCACTTTGGGAGGCCAAGACGGGCGGATCACGAGGTCAGGAGATGGAGACCATCCTGGCAAACACGGTGAAACCCCGTCTCTACTAAAAAAAAATATATATAAAAAATTAGCCGGGCGAGGTGGTGGGCGCCTGTAGTCCCAGCTACTTGGGAGGCTGAGGCAGGAGAATGGCGTAAACCCGGGAGGCGGAGCTTGCAGTGAGTCGAGATCTGGCCACTGCGCTCCAGCCTGGGCAACAGAGCGAGACTCTGTCTCAAAAAAAAAAAAAAAAAAACTTTCTGTATTGAAAATAAATATGCTTATTGTAGACAGCTGGGAAAATACATGAAGCTATGAAAAAAACCCCACAAATCCCATAATCCAGATGTATAAAATTACCTGTGATTCCTGTTTTATTTTTTCCATATATATGTATATTAATGAAGTTGGAATTATGTTACATATGCAATTTTAAATGCACTTTTTTTCAGGTACCATTATATTGTAAGCATTTTTCCATGTCATTACAGTCCATATTGGTAGGACTGTGATTTATTTAATCTTTCCTATGTTTGGGGAAATGTCAGGCTGATTACAGTTCTAGCTATTTAATGCTATAGTGATACATATTTGTATATAAACTTTTGATTCCATTTCTTAATTCCCAAGTATAGATTCTAGAAGTAGAATTATTAGGTTAAAGTGTGAACATGGAATTTGTTTTACCAAATTGTTTCCTAAAATGATTTAACCAAATTTCCTTTGTTTAGGGTGATGCTGAAATATAAATAAAATCTTCCTCAAATATATGTGAAAGAATGGGTGATGCTCTGTTAGTCTCAGGAACATCCAATCCAAATTTGTGTTGTGGACAAGATGTCTAGGATGCTAAGCCACTCTCAGAAGTAATTTAGTAGTTGGGATAAGCTTCAATGTGATTCTGGGAGTTCTGCGATCAGTCTAATTCCCTATATAGCCAATACTGTAAATGCTTTTCAGCCTTCTCCAGACAGTGAAAAAGGTCTTGGATTCCCATAACCTAGAACTGAACCTACTTGTAAAGTGGTTCAGAGATTCGATTTGCTTTTCCCTGGACATGTTGCAAAAGAGTTTTTGATCTGGTAGTATAGGTGAAAAGAACTGGAATAGATGAAGAGACATCTTAAAATAAGTACAAAAGCTGTGTTACTAAATTAGCCATTATATTTTTCCTTTTACCCCAACATTGAATGAGTTCATTCAAGGGAAAAGAGTATTGGAGTTATGTTAGAATGAAAAATGACTTGTTAGGTACCTAGCCTCTGTAGGGTGCAATCTAGTTCAGAGTTCCAAGCCACAATATGAGAACTGTTTTTTTCTAGAGAGACAATTCTTTCCTAGCAGGTATGTTGCCTCCTTAAACCTTGTGTTCTCAGAGAAACGAATCTTTTCACTTCTGTGGACACTTGAATCATGCCTCCTCCTGAAAGCTGATCTCTCTTGTTGGCTCTCCTTTCACGATGGAGAAATTGAGGGGCAGGGAGTTCTGGATACTTGAGTGCATGACAGTAGAGAAGCCTTGGATAATGAGTAATACATGGTATGTTTGTCTTTCTGAGGCTGGCAGAATTGCAGTTTTGAATAAATGAGCAGATTAGAAGAGGCTGGAGAGTGTTTCCTAATTCTTACCTGTTCCTAACATCTCCCCTTTCACTTTTTTCCACCTTGGACTGAAAAAAACATGTGAACTTAAAAGTTTTTCTTTGTAGTATCAAAGAGCCAGCTCTACTCTTGTCCTCAGTGCTATGAAAGCTTCAGTGTTATTTTTGGACCTTTCTTAGATGTTAAATCTGGAGCCCTTGAAGAATAATATTTTCACATCTATGTGTGTTGTGTAGTTGCCAGGGAGATGATCCATAGATAGACTCTGTAGGTGTGTTCAGTGTCATGGCTGGTAGGAATATTACTTTAAATTTTCATGGTCTTTATAATTGGTGTTG
>NC_045455.1:56978386-57017622 GCF_002776525.5 Piliocolobus tephrosceles
CCCTCCCTCCCTCCCTCCCTCCCTTCCTCCCTCCCTTCCTTCCTTCCTTCCTTCCTTCCTTCCTTCCTTCCTTCCTTCCTTCCTTCCTTCCTGTTAGTAACCTGTGATTTATTCATTTTGTCAAGCAAATGGTGTCATGTCATAGTCTGATATAATGAACAATTTTTAATACTTAGGTACTAAGTTTATGTTTGAGACTGAATGATTTGTACCTTAGACTAAGCATTTAAATAAATGATGCAATTGGTAATTCATCCTACATACCAGAGATTGTTGAATTATCTTAAAACAGTACTAATTGATACTTTTCACTTCATGGCAGTAAGGCCTGTCCCAACTCTATCAGCTCCCTGTCTTCACTTCTTTGAAATCCCCTTGTATCTATACTCTTCATGTGGCTTGTTTCAGTTATGTCCAGTTTTTAAAGTGAGCTACATGATGAGAAATTCGTATGTGTGCATATGGCTGATAGTGGTGGAGTATGGAGTAGAGTTTCTCATGTGGTCCTGGGCATGCCGCCACTTCATTACAGGCATTACTCCTTAAACATGTGGGTTCCCAGGTCCCACCTTAGACTTACTGAATAAGAATATTGGTAGACTGAGGCCCTGTAATCTAGCTTTTCAAAGAAAGTCTTGGTGTGATTCTTGTGCATGCCAAATGGACAAAAACCTGGAAAAACCAGCTGGCCAGAGGATCTAGCTTATGAAAATTGTGTTTGAGTCTGTAATCTTACAAGTTTTCCTCTTGTTGGTAGTCCCTCATAACCCACTTAAATGATGTAAATTTTTGGCCAAGCGTGGTGGTTCACTCCTGTAATCTCAGCACTTTGGGAGGCTGAGGTTGGAGGATCATCTGAGGTCAGGATTTTGAGACTAGCCTGGCCAATATGGTGAAACCCTGTTTCCACTAAAAATACAAAAATTAGCCGGGCATGGAAGCGCATGCCTGTGGTCCCAGCTATTCGGGAGGCTGAGGCAGGAGCATCACTTGAACCTGAGATCAAGTGCACCACTGCACTCCAGCCTGGGCGACTGAGTGAGACTCTGTCCAAAAAAAAAAAAAAAAAAAAAGTCACTTTTAATGGAATTAAACTGTGTCAGCCAAAGATTATTTAAAAATACTACCACATATTTGGTTCTTATAATAATAAATTGATGCAAGCCTACTGGCTTGAATCTGATGGTGGCTGTCATGTTCCTAATGATATCATTGGACAGATCCTTTGCTCCATTGGCCTGCTAGTTCATATCCAATGATATCATTGGACAGATCCTTTGCTCCATTGGCCTGCTAGTTCATATCCAATGATATCGTTGGACAGATCCTTTGCTCCATTGGCCTGCTCCATTGGCCTGCTAGTTCATGACAGGTGGCTGTCATGTTCCTAATGATATCATTGGACAGATCCTTTGCTCCATTGGCCTGCTAGTTTCATTGCTAACCAATGAAAGAAAACATAAAATTTGCGAAAAGTCTTGGGCTACAGCTTGGAATCTTTTTCACTGTGTGTGGACCTCCTGGGTTTGTCTATTGCTTTGTGTACTACAATTTATCTGTCTTTGTTACTTGTAAACTAAGTTAGTGGGGAAACTATTTCATATGCCTCTTGATATTCACAGCATTTAGCACAGTTCTCTGAAAGCTCTAAATCCATTTTTGACAGCATGCACTGTCTTCAATAAAAGTTTTGATGCATTGCTTAAATGGGAATATAGAGACCGATGTTCTGTGTTTCTACTTTTTTTCCCCCCGACTCCTATGTTCTTTTGAAGAAAAATCTATAAAGGCTTTTTTTCCTCTTTCAATTCCAGAGTGACCCTCTTGACCATTCATCCTAGGAACTGTCATTAACAGAAAACATTGTTACCCATCTGTATGTGGTTCTCCTTACTTTTTAGGGAGAAAATAGAAATAGTAAGTTGAGAAACATAGGACCATAGGAAGAAGGATGAGTTTTTAGCTTAGGAAAAGAGTCCTCATGTTCTTTAATATCACACCTTAACCAATAGCCAGTTCTGGACAGAACTGTTTATAATTTAATATCATGAGTTTTATTTGATTTCAGTGCCATAAAACGTTAATAACACCTATAGAGTCATAGGCCGGGTAGGTAATATACATAGAGATCACAAAGTTACATTTAGGTATGAAAGTCTTCATAATGTCTAAAACTGTATGCTTCTAACTTTTTTTTTTTTTTTTTTGGTAAATATAACCCTAAAAAGTTGCTATCAGGTTATTATTAGTTTTAAAGGTGTTCCTAGTTGCTTCCATTTAATAGTCAATTTTATGTTTCTATTTCCTTTTTGGAGTAGATGTCCACAATGGCTACTCATGAACTGGATTGATGTTTGCAGTTCCTGTTTTCCTGAACTAGAAGATAGTAAAGAGCATTGCTGGTGGCTATAAAACAGAAATACTTCATTTTAAACAGTACCTCAAGTTACACCATAAAATCAATATTTTTGTGTTACAAAGTTTTTTCTTATTTTAATTAAGGATATTACCCTTAATATTAAGTTTTGTATTTACAAAAGTAAGGCTTAAAAGCCTCAGAGTTATGTGAGGATTTAGTCAGTCATTCTCTTCCTTTCTCCCTCTTCTTGGCAATTTCTACTTCATGGAGAGTCCCTATTTTATGTGTATAATACAAGCAGGCAGGGCCTTGAGATCATGTAAACTTTCTAATGATAATCTTGCTTTTAGTAATAATATTCCAACATCCTACAAAAGAGTGCCACTTGATATAGTGTTTACATTTTTTCACTAAGTATTGAGTGTTTATTTTTTCTTTAATTCACGTTTAACTTTTAAAGTAAACTATGATGAGACATTCCAGTTTTTAAGGGAAATTATTAGTGCTTCGATTTATTTAGATTTTTTAATGCTAGCCTATCATTAGTGGTTTCAGATTACATGTGTGTACTTAACTATGTAATCTCTATTCTTCAGCAAGCTAAATCTTGAAATGAAACCTATTCTGACTTCATTGTTTTGATGTAGACAAACACAGTTCTCAGATCAGTTTTCCAGCTCCTTACTCTGTTAGTCAGTTTCTCCAGTCCTGTCTGGACCCTTGAATTTGCTGTGATTTCCTGCCCTATTGACTTCTCTTGCTGATGGTGAGAATTGATAGGTAAGTGTTCTCTGCAAGAGAAGGAATAATGAATTTGACCTTCTTTTCTCTCAGACTCGGTTATACTCTCCACATCTACATCCCTTTGAGTTTTCTTACTTCTCCCTGCAAGATATACCTGCATCTTAATTCTGTTGTGATTCATCACATGTTCTTTGGGAAATATAATAATACAGGTTATAACTGGGCTTATGTACATACCTATACAGTTTGAAAACAGATCAAGCCTTTAGAAAATTAAATCTTTTAAAAAGCTATACCCTCAATGAGATAGTTTCGGAATGTATATATTAAAAAAAAAAAAAAAAAAAAAACCATGACCAAAAATGAATTCTTGTGTTGCCTTGTTTTTACGTAACAGTGTCTGTTCTTTTTCCTGAACATTGTGAGCCCAGCTGAAATTGTAAAAAGATGGTCTAATTTTAGATCTTTGACAGTATATAAAAGTGTTTCTCTTGGATGTTTACAACTGGATTTTGCATCATGTAACTTGCATTTCCTATTTTCCTATCTAGTGTTATTTTCCTTTTACTTTCTGTATCTTTTATGTAGTTTTTAGATCATAAGTCTTGCCTGGAACCCAGTCGTCTTTATTTTAAAATTACTTATCTATTTTTATTGTCTTTTCCTTTTTAAAATATCACTTTTGTGGCATTTTCCTGAAGCAACTCAAGCTGGTTTTTGGGAATATTTTATTTGTTTAAATAGATGTTTTCTCTTTATTGTGGCATACCATCCTAAATAGGATTTCAGCTTTATACTTTATTTCTTTGGCTTTACTTTTTAAGCATTAGCCCACTTGGCATGCCATTGTGCCAGAAGTTCACTACATGCCACTTTTTGTTTCTTTGTCACAGGAACTTGAACCCTTTTGAGAGTGAAATGAGATGTGATTGGAGTGATACCCCTGATTGTAGAATAACAAGAGTGAAATGTGGTTAACCAAATGCAATAGGCTGGAAGCCTCTACTGGCGGGAAGGCACACATACAACTGTCAGAGGAAGGGCGCCCCACACAGGCGTTGCCCCAGCTCCTTTCTCTGCAAACTCAAGAGCCCTCTACATTTGGGTTTAATTTTTGTAATGGTCTCTGGGGTGACACTCTGGCCCTAAGTTCCTTACATACTTTACGGTCCCGCCCAGGATCCCAACCACTTTTAAGGACCACTGTGCATACTTGTTAATTTCAAAGGCTGAAGATAGTATTGATTAAAAAAGCAAATTCTATAGCCTGGTATTAGACACTAATCCTTAGTTAATCCACTATTATTACTTCCTTATTCCCAAGTCAGTGTAGGTGATTCTAATTCAACAAGGCAGTTCAATCTGGAGCCTAGTGGTGTGGCTAATGGTCTTTCATTTGGCTGCATTTTCTTTGATAGACACAAAATTCATTTTAGATCCCAGTTACCTTCTTTCCTTTCTACTAGAAGAAGGAACATCTTGGTGAAAGAAAGGGAGAAGAGAATCTGGGATGGTGATTTACATTGTACAGATTTTTAATCTGGATCATCACTGAGGTGGATTCATGAGCATGAAGGTGTACTTGAGTATACAAACATGAATGATAAATTTCATTCTATTAAGTAAATGTTGAATTTAACTGTGTACCACTTAGTCTGTTAGATAATGGTTGTTAACACCTGTCCTTATAAAAGAGTAGACCTTGTTTCCTATTTAGAAAATGTGTTTTACTCTTTCCCTGCCCCTTTAAAAATTGAATGCTCCAGTGAATAAGAGAAGGGAGAATTGGTAATTGATTCCAGTTACTTGAATACAATATCTTGCCCGACACTGGGACTTATACAACTTAGATTTCTGTGTTTTTTCTCTAAATAATTGTTTTTCTTTTGAGTTGTATTTTGTAGGAAACTATTCACTCTCTAGAATGGTCTTATATTTGTCTAGCAAGGAAATCAGCAAAAGGGTTCTTGAAGCTACCAATGCAATTGAAAATGTCTACTGTCACCACTGGTGATAAATCAAACTGATGTTAAAGATGCAAATAGTCATTTTAGTACATTCTTCTCTGTTACTAGAATTGTTTTAAGTTAATTAAGCCAGCAAAGTACTTTATCATCTATTATGCTGCATATTAATGGTAAATTTAAAGTTTCACTCTTTTATAATATGAAAAATTTTCTGAAAAATCATCACATTAAAATCTTTTATATCCAGTGTTCTTTTTTGTTGTGTTTTTTCTATGTGCCCTCATTCTCAGACAGATCCATTGTATTCTAAGTTCATATACTTAATGGTAATTAATACTGTTAATTGGGGTAATGTATTTATTGTACCATAGTTAATTTTTTAGTTTATGAGGTTTACAAAGTAAAAAAATTTTAGTAAGTGTTTGGAACTACCACATGCAGGGTAACTTTTGTCCATCTTTTTGAGAAAGAGATTAAAACGATTATATATAATGTGTTTTTATTGGACTGTCAAAAATTAAATTACATCCAAGTTAGGATTGTAGAATTTTGAATGTACCCTATTAACTAAAATAAAAAAGCTGTTATAAATTACTGATATGATTGCTTTTTTTTTTAAATTTGCAGCATTTAAATATTAGGACACTGACGGATGATATGGTAAGATTATCCTCAACTTTTCTTTTGTTATGAATTGTAACTAACCATATAATGTTGATGGTGTGCTGTGCTAACATCTTTGAAATTGCTAAAAGTCACAAATATTGGAAACGTACTGTTCTTATAGTGCTGAAATAAGAGGCAGAAATGGTAAAATACACTAAATTGTTGGTTTTAAGTTGTAAAGTGAATGGTGGATATGTTAATTTAAAAAATTTATTTAATTACAAATTGTTAGTCAACTTTGAATCATTCAAATCAACTCTCATTCTTTAGGAATGAGTTGCACACTTCAAAAAACAGGTAAAAATAGCTAAAGACATGTCAGCTTTTCAGAAATATGTAGTTGCTAATTAAAGTAAGCCAGACTAGCCGGGCGCAGTGGCTCAAGCCTGTAATCCCAGCACTTTGGGAGGCCGAGACGGGCGGATCACGAGGTCAGGAGATCGAGACCATCCTGGCTAACATGGTGAAACCCCATCTCTACTAAAAAATACAAAAAACTAGCCGGGCGAGGTGGCGGGCGCCTGTAGTCCCAGCTACCTGGAAGGCTGAGGCAGGAGAATGGCGTAAACCCGGGAGGTGGAGCTTGCAGTGAGCTGAGATCCGGCCACTGCACTCCAGCCTGGGCGACAGAGCCAGACTCCGTATCAAAAAAAAAAAATAATAATAAAAATAAAGTAAGCCAGACTAAAATATTATGCATGTATATTTTTAAAATTTTGCTTAAAAATGAGAGAACCGGGCATGCCTTACTATGTTTTTTATGTTGAAAATAATAGGGCTTCTCATAGTAAGTAACACTTTAAAGCACCATTATAGATCCTTGCATAGTCAAGTAAGTTTTTCTGAGAAATATATTTTTAAATGTAACTTGTGGTTAATAGTAAAAGAATAACCAGAAGAACAACAACAAACCACAAATAAACAATGACACCAAAAATATGTAAGTGTGTTGTAGAGGAAAAAACATGGCCCCCCATCGACCAGGCTTTGCATTCAACTTCACCATATATGAAGCATGAAGAATGCCTAGACCATAGTAAGCACTTAGAAAATAGCACCTCTAATATCCAAAGTACTGTCTTATGCACCTGGTAAGGCAGAATACAGAGATGAATGAAACGTAGATCTTGACATGAATGATTTAAAAAATTGTATTAGAATGTTGATATGTTTTATTCCTTTGAATAGTACCTAAGAAAAGCATATTTACATATAATTTTCTGGATGACATTTTCATATACTAACACATAGAAATTGGTAACAGTACAGATTTCTCACCTTGCAAGGTAGATGTCTTTATTTTGCAGTTGACAATATTGAGGCTCAGACAGATTAAGTAGCTTGCCCAAGTGTGCCCAGCTGGCAAATGGTACAGTCATAGCTTGAATTTTGTTCCACGTTGCTTCAAGTCTTATACTTACTATGCTAACTTAACCCAGCTTGCAAAATGGCTTCTTAAGGCTGATAAACCATCTGCAATTTTTATGTTTGTATTTTTATGATATTCAATGGTATATTTGTAACAGCTTTGATCTATAATTCATGGAGCATACAATTCACCCATTAAAAGTGTGTAATTTAGTGGTGTTCAGTATATTCAGAAGAATTGTACAACCATTACTACGGTCATTTTTGAACATTTTTGTCACCCTTAAAAGAAACGTCATGTTCATAAATAGTCCCTCTCTGTTTTCCCTCAACTCCCTCAGTTCTAGGCAACCACCGGTCTACTTTCTGACTATAGATTTGTCTGTTCTGGACATTTTATATAAATTGACTCATATCATATGTGGTGTTTCGTGACTGACTTATTTCACTTACCATAATGTGTTCAAGGTTCATTCTTACTGTTGCATGTATCAGTACTTCATTTGCTTTCTTTCTTTCTTTCTTTTTTTTTTTTGAGACAGAGTCTCGCTCTGTTGTCCATGCTGAAGTGCAATGATATGATCACGACTTACTGCAGTCTTGACCTCGTGGACTCAAGCAATCTTCAGCCTCCTGAGTAGCGGGATTACAGACATGCACCAGTTCACCTAGCTAATTTTTAAGTTTTTAATTTTTTGGAGAGACAAGGTCTCCTTGTGTTGCCCAGGTTGGGTTTGAACTCCTGGGCTCAAGCAATCCTCCTGCCTTGGCCTTCAAAAGTTTTGGGATTGTGGGTGTTGAGCCACTGCACCAGCCTTATTCACTTTTATTGCTGGTAGTATTCTGTATGATGACATTTTTGAGGTTTATTCATATTTCATGGACATTGCATTTTTTTCTCTTTTAGCATTGCCCTTACTTTCATTATATGACAGTCCTTGTGCACTGCCAACCCACAATCTTTACCTTTAGTTTTAGAAACTAGAGTCATGGGGTGGCTTCAGAATGCCATTCCAGAAGCCATGTTGCTCTATCTTATATTAATAATTGGATTCCTCATTGAGGACTTTCTTAGTTCTGTCTCTGACCTTCTGCCATTCCTCACCTCTCCCCTTATCCTTGCAATTGGCCTTGGTAAGGTAAAAACTTTTGAGTTGTTACCATAATGCCTAGTGCATATCTTCAACAATAACATCGTTTATTATCTGCCATTCTCAATAGTTTAAACCTTTTGAAGGCAGGGACGCTATGTAATGAATACTTCTAGTACCTAGCATGCTTTCTGGTACATAGTGAGTATTTTAATAAATTTTTTGTTGAAAAAGTGAGAGAGTCACTGCTCTCATAACCTGCCTGGTATTGGATCTCAGCCTGACTTAGTGCTACTCAGGCTTCCCAGAGACAGAGTCTTGCTTTTTTTGCACAAGATATGGAAGCTGTAATGAGGACCTTCTGTCAGTCTTTCTGACCGCTTGCCTGGATTGCTGAATGTTGCCTTGCCCCTCCTTTCTTCTTCTTAAGTGTACACATGTCTGTCTCTCCTGGATTCCTCATTGACCCTCTTCACATGGACTTGCTGACAGAACTACTGTCTCCTCACTCTCACTGTTCTCTTTTGATTTTGTGCTTTGGCTTGTCTCTTGAGTAGGCCCAGAGTTAGTCCAGGGAAGGATCAGGCAGGTAGCCTAGTTTAGGCATCTGTATCTGTTGCTCTACAGATTTGAGAATAAGCATGGCTATCTTCAACAGGAGACACCAACGGGTAAATTCTTTCTTATTCATTGTTGACTGATGCAGTGTAGAAAGAGCATTGTTGGATTTGGAATCAGAAGATTCTTATTGAAAGACAGAATTTTACTACTTCTTAGCTCTGTTACTTTGGCAAATCAATTATTTGATTTTTCACTTATTTGTGAGTTGGGACTAATTAAATCGTTTCTTCCTTTCTCATAGAGTTTTGGTGACTTTCTTAAATTTAAGTAAGTTGACCTGCTGTATTCAGTTCTGTCCCTTTTTACTCCTTTAAAAAATATTTCCTGATATATGGACGGAGAAGTGGTGTGATACATTTGCAGCTGAGCCTTCCAGGGTATATGTGTTACAGATCAATGCAGAGTTGTGAGAAGGGAAAGGGTAGATGGATATTTTGAGGGCTCTTTAAACTATTTCTGGTGTGTTAGAGCTCAGGGCAGCATTTGCCAATGATACTTTGATATGTACTGGCAATATGTTTTCTGATTGAAGTTTGCCCCCTTACAACATATACATTGCATGTATGCTTTCAACGTAGAAATTCTTAATGTGAATAACCCTTTTTTTGGCCAGAATTTGAGAGAGGCATATAAAAATAGCATTGTGCTGTAGTCATACATTTGAATAACAGTATTTTAGAAACATTAAATGGAAACATCACAGGAAGCATTTAGTTGTTTTGTTAAGGGTCTGCAAAAGTACTTCATGTTATAAGATTATTTCTTGAGTTACTATCTGAATTGAATTGCACTGTCTTGTTAGAGGAATAATGGATTACTATAGTGTTGGGTTCCCTAGACAGAGTAAATAGACTATTAGCAGTGTTTGTTCTATAAATATGAGCATTCTCTTTGTATAAAGTGCAGCTTAGGTGCTAGGGTAATAAATAAAGGTGAATAAATAATTGTTTAGCTTATAACTTCCATTGTCTATACCTGGGTTTTGAAGAAGGTTTTCCTCATAGAGGAAAAAAGTTGGGAGGAGGGAGAGTGAGGGGAGACAGGTCTGAAAAGGTAAGTTGGGACACGTTGAATGTGGATGTGACAATGCTGAATTATCCATCAGTGTGTCCACTGACTGTTTTTGGAGTCTAGGAGTTGTTTTTGACTTGCTCTTTTCTCCCCTGTCCTTCACAGCCATTTGTCTACAGTATAGTACTTCTATGATCCTCATCTCTTTGTTCTTCTGACTGCAGTCTGCTTTATTGTTGTAATCCCTTGTTTGGCCTGCAGCAATGGTTTTCAAATCTTTTTGACTAGGTACTACAGTAAGAAATACATTTTGTTTTGTAGCCTGGCATGCATAAACTCCTAAACTCTGCTTCTCAGTTCAAACAAAAGTTTAAAAACCAATATTTAACATTTCTAAGCAAAATGAACTCATCTTTTTATTTGAATTCCTTTCTCATTTTCTTAACTCCTCTCCATTCCTTAAAAAAAAAACCAAAAAACAAAAAAAAGGGTGATGAATCTACTAAATTGATTTCATGACCCACAAATGGTTAACAGCTATAGCTAGAAAACCAAACATTGGCCTGCACAGAAACTAGGAAGTCATGAGGTCTTTTCATTAGTGTCTATTGTTTATTATATGTAGTTGCATGTAGGAAAGCTAGGTTAGAGTGCCAGCTCTGCCATTTACTAGCTGTATGACTCTGTGTAAGTTATGTAGCTTTTGAGCCTTGGTATAGAGATAGTTTAAGGGACAAATTAAGTAAGATGCTTGGTAAACCATGCATTTATAATTTAGTTCTATGATTAGTAACATACACTTTTAAAAACTGAAGTATGATCCAGTGGTCTCATTGCTGGGTATATACCCAAAGGAATATAAATTTTTCTACCATAAAGACACATGTACACATATGGTCATTGCAGCACCATTTACAATAGCAAAGACATTGAATCAATCTAAATGCCCATCAATGGCAGATTGGATAAAGAAAGTGTGGTACAAATACACCATGGAATACTATGCAGCCATAAAAAAGAACAAGATCATGTCCTTTGCAGGAACATGGATGGAGCTGGAGGCCTTTATCCTTAGCAAGGTGACACAGGAACAGAAAACCAAATACTACGTGTTCTCACTTGCAAAGTGGAAGCTAAACGATGGGAACACATGGACACAAAGAGGGGAAAAACAGACACTGGGGCATGCTTTAGGGTGATGGGTGGGAGGAGAGAGAATAGTGGAAAAAATATCTATTAAGTACTAGTACTAGGACCAGTACCTGGCTGAAATACTCTGTACAACAAACCTATGTGACTTGAGTTTATCTATATAACAAACCTGCACATGTACCTCTGAACCTAAAAGTTAAAAAAAAAAAATTGAGGTATGATTTACTTATAATATAATGCACCAGTAGTGAGTATAATCTGATGAATTTTGAGAAGTGTATACAATAATGTGTGCACTAGTTGTGATATGAAATATTTCCATCACCCCAAAAGGTTCCCTCTGTGCCCCCTTGCAGTCAATTCTCTTCTCCCATCCTGACTTTTGACAAACACTTATCAACATTCTGAACTATAGTTCAGGTTTTAGAGTTTCATATAAATGGAGTCATAAAGTGTGTTGCCTTTGTGTCTGGCTCTTTGTTTGATAATACTACAATTGGTTTAACTATTCAACAGTTTGGGTTGTTTCCAGTTTTCAGCTATTATTAGTAAAGTTGCTATGAGCTTTTGAGTACAGTGTTTTTTGTGTGTGTGTATATATGTTTCTATCTTTGGTGGGAGTCATATAGTAAATGTGTGTTTAACTTGATAAGAAACTGACAAAATGTTTCCCACAATTACTAACATTGAACATTTTTTTATGTGCTTATTTGACATTATTTTCTTGTTTAAGTGTCTGTTACTAGACATAGGACTATTCAAGTAATCTATTTTTTCCTAAGTGAGCCGTGGTAGTTTATGTCTTTCAAGGACATAAATTTTACCTATATTGTTAAATTTAAATTTTTACCTGTATTTAAAATTTTACCTATGTTGTTGAATTTACGGGTGTAAAGTTGTTTGTGATATTTTCTTATCCCTTTAATGCGGGATCTGTATTAATTACCCCTTTGCAAGCCTCATATCGACATGTGTTTTCTGTGTTTTTCTCTGTGACTAGTTTGACTAGAGGTTTGCCAGTTTTACTGATCTTTTGAAAAACTAGCTTCTGTTTTCACGAATTTTCTTTATAGTTCTTTTGATTTTGTTTGTTTTACCTTTATTATTTACTTTCTTTTGTGTTATTATTTTTTTCTCTGATTTCTTAAGGTAGAACTCTAAGTCATTAAGACCTTTGTTTGCTAGCATATTAGATTTTTTATGCTATAAATTTTCCTCTGACAGCCTCTTTAGCTGCATTCCACAAAGTTTCATTGAATTGAATATTTTTAAACTTCTTATTTTCTTTGACGCATGGGTTATTTTGGTATGTGTTATTTAACTTCCAAATATTTAGGGGTTTTACTGATATCTGACTGTGTCTGATTTGTAATTTAATTCCCTCATGGTCAGAGACCTGTACTTTGCATGAATTCTGTCCTTTCTGGTTTTTTAAATCTTACTTTATGTCCCACAACGTGGTCTATCTTGGTCAGTGTTTGTGTGTATTCTGGATGGTTGATAGTGCTGTCCACATCTTCTGCATTCTTGTTAATTTTCTATCTGTTTTAACAGTTACTGAGAGAATTGTCGAAGTCACCAACTGTGATTTTAGATTTTATTTTTCCCGTTTGATCAGTTTTTGCTTCATGTATTTTGAAGCTTTGCAGTGAAGCGCATATGTATTTAAGATTGCTGGCCTTCTTTATCTTTAATAAATGACGTTTTAAAATCACAAATAATTTTCATTAGTTTTTAGTTCTTGGAAATTTATTGGATTTACCTACTCAATATAATCGTATGCTGCTTCTTTGGAGAACAAAGATTTCTTGACTTCTGTGACATCACATTTTCTCAATTTCATACCCCTTTGACCTTTCATTATCTATCTGATAGCATACTTTTTCCTTTTTGCCTTAAATTATTGTTTTTTTATCAGTTATTTTTCCTGATTCTACTGTTCTTTTCCTCAGTATGTAGTGTTTTACTTGGGTTATCACCTCTGAAGTTTTCAACTAACCATGTATATCTCTGTTTAGGACCTTTTCCTCCAGTTGAGAAATAATTCATTGGCCTACTGAATAACCTCCATGGATGTCTCATCTATTCTAGAAGCACTATGTGCTCTAAGTTAAACCCTTTACTTTCCTCGTAAACTTGTTTTATTCCTTAAAGTCTCTTAGAAAGTAGCTTCACCTTTCCAATGTTTCTTTCTGATTATTTCTTGAATCTCTTCTTCTCTCAGTTCCTTCTATCAGAGTCCTAGTCTTCTCATTTTTTCCTCACTGGACTCTGGCAGCTTCCTGTTGCTACCTAAAATACTGCCTCCCCACACAGCTATCAGACTGATCTGTCTACATTGCCTATCTGTTCATGTTTTATGCTGTTTGAAACTGCTTAATTGCACCTGTTTTATATAGGTCAAGTCTAACATGGCAGATAAGGTCTGCATGGCAGGACCCTGCCTCTCTAACTTGATGATGTATCTCTCATTAGCAGGCAGAAATCTTCTAGGGAATAGAAAGATATAAGTTGCTGGAGAATTTACTTAGGGAGTATAAAAACATAATTAGGGGGCTAGGTGTAGTGGCTCATGCCTGTAATCATAGCACTTTGTTTGGGAGGCTGAAGTGGGAGGATTGCGTGAGCCCAGAAGTTCGAGATTAGCCTGGGCAAGATAGGGAGACCCCGTCTCTAAAGAAAAAATGAAAAAAATAAATAGCTGGATGTGATGGTATGAAGATGTGAACCTATAGTCCTAGTTCTAGCTATTTGGGAGACTGACGCAGGAGAACCACTTGAACCCAGGAGTTTGAGGCTACAGTGAGCCATGATTGCACCACTATACTCCAGTCTGGGTGACAGAGGGAAACCCTGCCTTAAAAAAATAAAACAACTTAACTAGGGAATTGTTCTTGCTAATTAGAAGAACGGTGTGCTAAGTTACAGTAAGGACTATGTAATTGTTAGCTGTGTGCTAAAGAGTGTTCCAAACGTTTACTATATAAACACATTTAATTGTAACACCAAGCCTCTGAGTAAGCACTGTTATTGCTCCCATCTTTAAAGATGGGGAAACGGGGGGCAGGGGGGAAGAGAGAGCTTAGGTATCTTGTTCAGGGTCATAGGGGGCAGCCAGGAAATCTTTGACAGATTGGCTCCAGATAACATGATCTTTATCAAAAGCATTACAATGCCATTTAAGTACTATCCTTTTCTCCACTGAGAGCACCAAGTGTAAAATCTAGACGTGTATCTCATTCTTTCCCTTTTTTTTGAGACAGGGTCTCGCTTTGTCACCCAGGGCAGTGGTGTGAACACAGCTCACTGTAGCCCCCACCTCCTGGGCTCCAGCTTAGACCCCCAAGTAGCTGGGAATACAGACATACACCACCTTGACTGGCTAATTTTTGTATTTTTTTGTAGCGATGGGGTTTTTCCATGTTACCAAGACTGTATTTTCTGCTTTTCCCTTGATGCTATCTATATGAGACTTTTAAATGGAACAGAGAAATTGTATCATAGCCATTGACCTTAATCCTGAGAAAATCATTATAATTATAAAGACATACTATATCTTAGATGTTTTCTAAGATGAGAAATGTTTTGAATATCTCAAGTAAACAAAACTGAAAAAAGTCCACCCCAAAGAAATAGCGAGGTGTTGGACTGAGAGGTCATCTGTTAAAGGATATGAGATTCTTTTAATTGTAAAGGACATGGAAAAACTTATCTGTATAGAAAGCACTTCACATATCTCAGAACAACTGCAGCCTGCACCCAGATACAGATACAGGCTTTCCTCGTTCTCCTCAAAGTTCCTGGGGTAATGGGGTCATAGAGCCACTGCAGAAGTCACCTGCTGTGGATGTAGGTTCTAGTGAGTGAGTGGAAGCCTTCACCTCACTATTCACTTACCTCCTGACTGTTCTCTGGGCCTTCTTACTCAGTATAACTGTTACCAGACAACTCTAGTACATTCCTGTGTGATTTCTGTGAGACTTCACTCAAAGATGAATGCGGCCTAATAGGACTGAGCTTTGTTTACCCGTACCTACCTAGATGTGATGTGTCTTGTGAGATATATGCTAAATTAGACATCATATTTATGAAAGAAAGGAAAATGACTTTAATTACCTGAACTCGTGCCTAACTTTAAAGTCAAGTAATAGAACATAAGTCAGTAGCTTTTAAAAATAAAAGCTCAACCTAGAATTAAAATAGTTTTATTTTATTCTAGTAGGATATAAGGCTTTCTGTACTATAATTTGCTTTCTATTTTCATTAGCTTTTTATTTTTTATTTATTTTTTTCTTTTGAGACAGAGTCTTGCTCTGTCACCCGGGCTGGAGTGCAGTGGCCAGATCTCAGCTCACCGCAAGCTCCGCCTCCCGGGTTTATGCCATTCTCCTGCCTCAGCCTCCTGAGTAGCTGGGAGTATAGGCGCCCGCCACCTCGCCCGGCTAGTTTTTTTTGTTTTTTTTTTAGTAGAGACGGGGTTTCACCGTGTTAGCCAGGATGGTCTCGATCTCCTGACCTCGTGATCCGCCCGTCTCGGCCTCCCAAAGTGCTGGGATTACAGGCTTGAGCCACCGCGCCCAGTCTTCATTAGCTTTTTATATTTTCCTTGGTAAGTTAATAACAATGAGTGATTAGAAGTGTGACCTCCCATCTGCCCCACCACAGTTTTTCAGTAAAACTATATATGCATATTATACTCTTCTGTGTAAAGTAGAAATACCAGCATGGACTGGGGTGACTGAATGTAAAATACATCAAAACAAGTTCTGTTTTAAAGAACTTAAACTATTCGCTTAGTCAGGTGGGCCTTTCTTAGCCCATTGATGCGTTAATTAGGACTTCCTGTACTTAAAATTTCAGTAATACTTAAGTACTATCTTAGAATCTTTAAATATTTATAGGATAGTTTAGAGAGCTCTTCCTCAAATCAGCACAAACTTGGGAATAAGATCAAGAGCTCTCAGAGTTGAATATACTAATATGTGGTAGGGTGTACAGACTTGTTTATTCATTCTTTTGTCCACTTGTTCATTAATAATTTGTTGAGTGCCTAGTACTATTTCAGAAATACAAATATGGAGAAAGAAGGTCTCTGTCATCTGGGTGCAGTAGAGAAATGAATGTATAGACAATCAGTAGTTTCGGTGTGGTATGATAGGAGCTGGAAGGTCAACTTGATCTTGGAAGACTTCATGTGAGGGTGACTTTTCAGCTGAGTTTTGAAGGATAGGTTGGAATCCGGGCTGGCAGGAGTTGGTGTAATTTTTACTTCTTAATAATTTTACTTCTGGCATACCAATGAAATGGATTCGTAGTGGGAGCATGTCAGGTTGGCGAGTAGAAAGCGATTACTGATGTCTTCAGATGACTTTTTGTGTATGAGTAATATAGGTCTATGCTTTTTAAAATAAAATGTAATATATACAGAGCTAATTTATATTACTTCTCAAGTATACAGTATTAATATTTAAATATATGCAATAAGAATTGTACTTTGAGTAGATGGGTAGATAGAACTTTAGGGTTTCTTGAATGTTAAATTTTTTTCAATGATGTTTGTGCTCCTTTTTGAATGGATGTTTTTCTTATTACCTTTTATCATGGTATTAAATAACATAAATTAATCCTTGTTTTTAATGTAGGGGACTACTCTAAATTATCAGTGTTAGGAAGAGTCTGGGTTTTCCTATTGAATATATAAAAAGCATAACACCTGACATTCTCCCTTGATATGCTATGTTAATTATTTTTTATTTAAAATATTGTTGAGAAAAATTTAGCAAGGCAAGAAGCAATGGCTGGGGTGTTCCAGGCCTAGAAGAAATTATTAATTTATTCACTTAACCAATATTAATATAACATCCACTACATGTTTAGAACTGTGGTAAGTTCAGAGGTGATTTAGTGAATAAAATAACAGTATCTGTTCTCAAGGACGTAAAGCCTAGTTCACAGGTAGTTAAAGAATTGTATACAAATTGACTGGGTGCTGTGGCTCACACCTGTAATCCCAGCACTTTTGGAGGTCAAGGCGGGCGGATCACGAAGTCAGGAGATGGAGACCATCCTGGCTAACACGGCAAAACCCCGTCTCTACTAAAAATACAAAAAAAAAATTAACTGGGCGTGGTAGTGGGCGCCTGTAGTCCCAGCTACTTGGGAGGCTGAGGCAGGAGAATGGCGTGAACCCAGGAGGCAGAGCTTGCAGTGAGCTGAGATCGTGCCACTGCACCCCAGCCTGGGTGACAGAGCGAGACTCCATCTCAAAAAAAAAAAAAAAAAAAAAAGAATTGTATACATATTATATGATGCAAGCACTAAGGCTTTGAGCATCTAACTCAGTCTTGAGGAATCAAAATAGGCTCTTACATGAGCTGTAGTTTAAGTTGGGAGCTGAAGTTTGAGTTGAAATTAGCCAGGTAAGGGGTTGGGGTATGAGGTGTGGGCAGGTTTTAGGCACAAGGAACAGCCTGTGCATGTTTAGGAGGCTCTAGGTTGTTCATTGTCTCTAGATCACTCAGTGTAAGGTGGTGGAGTGGTGAAGAGTTTGTCTAGAGAGGAAATAGGTTCAGATCAAGATGGACCTTTGAGCCAAGAATGTCATCCTTTGAGTAAGGAGGGGCTATTGAAAGAGTTTAACCACAGAAGTGAGGAGCATGATTGAATTTGCATTTTCAGGAGTTTGAATAGTGTTGGGGTACAGAATTGCTATAGCATGGTGGGGGGGGAGGGCAGTGAAGAGATGGAGGCAGGTTAGAAGGCTAGGAGGCAGGTTAGAAGTGGCTTGAGCTAGCGACAGTAGGGACAGAGAGATGAATTAAGGAGGTGCAGTCCACATGCTTTATGTCTTTATTAATTTTCAAATCACCTTTCAGCAGAGGTGAGTCATAATCAATTCATATCATCCGTAAGCACTCCTTTGCTTCTCTCACCATTGAGGTCCATTCATTCTTGTAATCTGATATTATCTCTCAAGTCCTTCAGGCTTTCCAAACCCTCCTACTTTGCCCTTTGGAACTCAAAGTCTGTCATCTTCTTTGAATGTTCTCTTTCCTCCTTGCCGTAGTTGAAACCTGCATGTTCTTTGATGCCTTTATTTTCCTGGTGGCACCTTACTTCAAAAGCTTCCAGCTCTCTTTGAAGCATAAACCATCAGAGTATACAACCTGTTGGTTCCTCCTTGTTGGTGGTCTCAACTGTAGGTCTTTTAGTCCCTCCCACTGATTCACTGAAGGCATTGGAACTTGAGTTACTTTCTTCTTTCCCACCACAATTTCTGCTATCATTCCATGTCCACCTACCAGAGGTTCTTAGTTTGTGGTCCATGGACCACCAAGGGGTCTTGGTGGAATTCATGGTGTCTTTGAAGAAAAAATTAAATCTTTATTTTCTTTAATCTGTAAATGAAATTTAGTATTTCTTTCAATTATGCATATAGGAAAAAAAACCTATCAGCATACCAGAAAAATCCACAATAGTATTTGGCCTGTGACTTTATCACCAACAGAAATCAGATATTTTCAAAGCACAGTAGTTACTGAAGATATTTCAAAATGTGGTTTACATTTGACACTATGTTGAAATTAGACTTGTCATTACCTTTGTTATTTAATGCAATAGTGAAGAACATTTACTGATATATTAAAATTTATTAATATTTTGATAACCTCGTTTTACTTTAAGTTCTTCGTATATATTTTAGGCATTTAAAAGTATTCTATGAGGAGCTCTGTAATTATCTATTGCTATATAACATTTCTCAAAACTTGGTGGCTTCAAGCAATAATAAACACTTGGTTTCCAAGCCGTTCTTGGATGGTTCTGTTTTGAGGTCTTTCGTGAGATTATAATCATCTGTAGCCTTGATGGGGCTGAAATACCCATTTCCAAAGTGGCTCACTCATGACTGGCAAGTGGGTGCTAATTGGTGCGGGGAGGCCTCGGTTCTTCCTTGTGCGGGCATCTCCAAACACTGCTCAATGGCATGACAGCTGGCCTTAGAACACATATTGCATGTTGTAACTTATTTTCAAGCAATTGAAGAAATTTTAAGATCATAAATGTGTTTTTCATTTAATAATATAAAATACTATGTGAAACCTAAATGTGGACAAAATATAGATAGATAATCAAGTAGTTTTTGGCAGGGAGGGAACAGTAAGTTTTCGTCTTTTCAAAGAAGCCTCTGGCTAAAGAACTTCTTATAAATTTCACCAAAATACAAATTAAGAGCCAAGAAAAGCCCATTTGTAACATTGAGGAATATTGAAGTCAGAATGTAGTTGATGGGATGGTAGGAATTGTTCCTGGATGATAAGTCTATGGCCTAAAACTGGCCTCGGCTTATCATACCTGAAAGATTGAGTGGTTGGTTTTTCTCTCCACAATAATACATCTTTGTACCAGTGATGTCACTAGTGTTTAAACGTAAAGACCATGGAACAGGCAGACATACTGCTTAGCAGTTAACATGTACTATAATTTTCATATCAGCATCACGTTCCCTGTTGTACTCCCATTCCAAAGCCCCTCTTAAGGTACTTTTCCCCACTCTAGAATTAATCGTTCATTCCTGTTGCTAGTTCACTTGGCTTATTTTCTTGGGGGCATTTAAAATATTGTACCTTAAATTATGATCCTTTATTGTATATTTTTCTCTCAAATGGTAAGCATCTACAGGGATGGTAACTATGTTTTATATATTTTATCATCTAGTAATTGCTCATTCATTCATACCTTCAGCAAGTATTAATTGACTGACTGCTAACTATCCGGCACTGTGCTATAGGCTGCATATACAACATCACTGTAATGGTTATCTGTTGATATGTAACAAGTTGCCCCAAAACTTAGTGGCTTAAAATAGCAAACATTTATCATTTCATACCACTTCTGTGTGTCAGGAATTTGGTAGTTGCTTAGCTGGGTGGTTCTGGGTTGGGGTCTGCCTTGAGTTTGCAGTAAAAATGTTGGCTGGAGCTACGGTCATGTGAAGGCTTGACTGGGACTTTCAAGATGGCTCACTCACATGGCTGTTAGCAAGAAACCTGTTTATCTTTTGGCGGAAGCCCTCAGTTCTTTGTCACGTTCTTTGCCTCCCTTCGGGAGTTCTTGAGTGTTCTCATGATCTGGCAGCTGGCATACTCCAGAGTGAGTGATCCAAGAAGGAGCAAAACAAAAGCTGTAAAGTCTTTTATGATCTAGTCTTGAAAATTGGACTCCATAATTTCCACAATATCTGTTGGTTACATAAATCAGGATCACTGGTGCCATCTTAGAGACGGGCTGCCACAGTGATTAAAACAGTTGATGGTTTGTCTAGCATGGCTCTTACATTTTAGTTGGAAAGAGACAGAGTTAAAATTACAAAATAAATGAGATAATTATATATTTTTGTAAGTCATGTGAAAGGACATAGGAAGAGAATGTACTGTGTGTTGTGATGGAGAAGGGTTGGGTACATGCGCTACTTTAGGTAAAGTGGTCAGAGAAGGCATTTCAGCCTTTTAAATCCGAAGATGGGAGTGAATAGCACTTTTATTTCCTGTTAACACCTCTCTGTGATAGGTACTATCATGGGAGGTTTCAGTAGCTTAGTTATGGTAACACAGTAAGCAAGTGGCTGGGCAGGATTCTGAAGTCAGACTCCAAGAGCCTTGCTTGTTTTTAATCAGCAAGTTCCCAGATTAGTAATAAAGTTAACTAAAGAGCCAAGCTGTGTTAGCTGTTAGGTTTTTGCCCCCTCTTTAAGCATAGTGTAAGACTGCATGAAAATAGAGAATTTCAAGCAATATATTTTATTCTGTATTTCAGGTATGTATTTGTATAGAATTGATTCTATAATGAAAAGGAATTTTTGTTTGCTTAATAATTCTCCTGGATTTCGTGAAAATTTCTACTCCCTTCTGGGTTCTAATGAAGTATGTTTATGATCATATGTAGTTTTTTCATACTTGTGAAATTGTAAGATGACTAATTACAATATTTTCCTTTTATTTTAAATAAAAAAATCACTGCCCTTGTTGTTTAAAGTGTTGTAATACTGAAAACCTCAAACACCGAGTTTTCACTTTTACAGTGATATCCTATAGCTAAAAATTCAGATAGAGTTTTTGAAACTTTTTTTTGTTCAATTTTTTCTAAACTGTCATTGCTGATTATCAGTGTGATTACTCAGTATGAGATAATACTCGGTAGGGTGCTCATTTAGCTTCCCCTGAAGATAAGTGATATTAATTTATAAAACTTAGTATACCCCAGACACAGTCAAAGCCATATTAATTAAGTGTGGTGTACCATCTCCAAATTGGCATTATAACAGAATCTCCTCAGTCTTGCATGTGTTTAATTCTTCAATAACGGCAAATTGTTTGTATACTTCACCTCTCTGGCTTGTGTTTCTTGCTCAACTTTAAGAGAAGAATTTCGTATAAAATTATGAAAATTTCACATGAAATAGGAAGTGCACAAACTGTAATACACACACATACACAACCCTCAGCCAAATTGCCAAATACGGTCAATGTTAGGGGGATTCCTGTCATATTTTTATGTAAGAAGTATTTTTAAAGTTGGCTCAAGCGTTCTATTGTGCCTTGGTTTAAGCAAATTGTGTGTGCAATTTAATCAAAGATAGATTAAGAGTGATTTTTCCATGTGTGAATGGAGTCATAGTAACCTCTCTTTTTAAAAATGAAACTTCTTTTAAAACATGTAAAATGATTTGATAGTAAAGCTCACTTTGCACCTAGCTTTATAATAGTGCCCAGATTTTGTAAAATCTGCCTGGAATGCTCAATAGTGCATGGAATGCTTTTACTTTTAGCCTGAGGTATTCAGTGGTTGCTATTCCAGTATAGGAGGAAGTTTCAAGTTGCTATTCCAGTTGCTATTCCAGTATAGGAAGAAGGATTGTACTTACTTTTCTTTTATGTTTCTTTCCTTATTTTTTCTTTTATCCCTTCTTTTCTGGGAAAAGGAATAAAAGCATTATATTGAAAATGTGAAATACTGATTGATCCTTTTGTATCTCATATTACTATTTTGCCCATTGTGGATTTAGAAGCTAGAAGAAGGGAGTGCTATTTTTTTCCTATCTTGCCTTCATCCGGCTATACTAGTGGTAGTGTACAAATTTATTTTTCCATTTGGGTAAAATTTATCTTTTCCCCAGAGTTTTAGGTGCTAAGCTTATGGGATAGGTGTGATAATTATATTTTATTATTAATATTATTACCTTTACAAATTATGTTATTGGTACAAGTATGGTTTTACTAACTTTACCCTTGAAAACCTTAAGGGCTGATTTTTTTCCATTGTCCTATTTTTTGTGCTCAGTACTATGAAATTATTAGGTACAAAAGTGTTTTGGAGCTTGTTCTTTTATTTTTTAGACATGCAGTTTCCTCACTGTAAGGATAAAACAAATGTATTCAACCTAATGCTGCATTTCAAGCTCTTAGCCTGGTGCTTTTCATATAGAAAAGGCTCAGTGAATATTAGTAAATCTCTTGTTAATTTTTATGACTTTTAAGGATTCTTTTTAAAAAAAGTTTTGGTTTTTGGTGAAAATTAAGATTTTATGTCTTCTATCACTGTTAGAACCATTAGGTTATGCATTTACAATTAGCTTGTGAAGTGCTTAAGCTTATTATTCCCATTTATTGACATGTTTACATTTATAATATTGATGTTGCATTAATGAAGTTTTGCTTAATTTCACTTCATTATAAGTTTGGCATATTAATTAAGCTACACTGGATTTTTTTGGGGGGTGTGTGTATGTAAAGAGCCAGGATAGTTTCTGTGCTTAGGAATTGATATTATCTGTACAGAAATGATGGCAATGAAGTAGTGACTTGGGAGATAAGTAACCAGTCCCATTTCCTAAAACAGTTTTTTTGGTTTCTCTCAGTTTTTTTAAAAAACATCAATAATGAGGGTACAAATATACACAGGGATAGTATCTTCTGGACATATATTCATGTGGAGACAGTTTTATTTTTCTGAGTTATTCCAGAGTAGGAAATGCTTATGGTGGTGCGTTAGATGCCACTCTTTTTTGCTATTATAATATATTTCACATACCTCCTACATTTTCTTTATAGCTATATAATTACCTGTTTATGTGCTTGTCTCCTCCACTTGATAATTATTTAAGGTAAGTCTTATAAAGGTTCATTTATCTTTGTATCGCCAACATCTAATAGACAACTGTTGATTGCTCTTCATTTCTTTTTGTAGATCTGGGATTTCATTCCAGAACAAGTTAAGAAAAAGTTATATATGTATCACATCCCTACAGCCTGAAAAACTTCTTTTACACTTTTTGTAGTACAGGTCTGCTGGAGACAGATTATCTCCATTTTTGTCTGGAAGTGTGTTTCTTTTGCTTCTACTTATGAAAAGTAGTTTCACTGTATATGGAATCCCAGGATAACACTACAGTTGATCCTGGAACAGCATTGATTTGAACTGCACAGGTCCCCTTACACACAGGTTTTTTTTAAAGAAATATATTGGAGATATTTCGAGATTTTCAATAATTTGAAAAAACTTGCAGACAAACTGATTAGAAATATCGAAAAAAGAAATAATTCTGTATGTCTTGAATATATTTAAATAGTAGTCTATTTTCTCACTTAATACCGTAAAACATTTACAAATCTATCATAAAAAAGTTAAAATTAATCAAAACTTATAC
This sequence comes from Piliocolobus tephrosceles, assembly GCF_002776525.5. NCBI lineage: Eukaryota > Metazoa > Chordata > Mammalia > Primates > Cercopithecidae > Piliocolobus > Piliocolobus tephrosceles. Next base: position 57,002,069 of record NC_045455.1, read on the forward strand.
GCACAAACATGAACTAAAGATGGTGCCATTTGCAGTCAAGAGAAATGTGAACAAATGTAAAGATGCAGTATTAAACTACAACTTTATGAAATTAACTGTACCGCACACTATATTACTGTGTTAATGTTGTAGTCACCTCTGGTTGCTATTACGGTGAGCTCAAGTGTGTTGAGTATCTACTTAAAATGTCATGTGGCACTAATCATCTCCACTTGAGCAGTTAATCTCTCCAGTAAATTGCGTATTTCAGTAAAAACTGATCTCTTGCAGTTCTTGAGTATTTTTCATCGTGTTTAGGGCAATACCGTAAACCCTGAGTAACACCATGGGACCCATACAAAGTGCCACTAGTGGTGCTTGAAGTGCTCCCAAGAATCAGAGAAAACTCATAACATTACAAGAAAAAGGTGAATTGCTTGATATGTGAATTGTATAGATTGAGGTCTGTAGCTGCGTTGGTCACCATTTCAGGAGACAATTCATCTTGTAAACATATGATGTAAACTTACAGTATTGATAAATATAGTACAGTATTGTGAATGTATTTTCTTTTTAATAAAATTTTGTTTTCTCTAACCTATAAGAATACAGTAAATACATTTAACATACAACAATGTATTAATTGACTGTTTATGTTATTGGCAAGGTTTCCAGTTAACAGGAGGCTATAAGTAGTTAAGTTTCTGGGGAGTCAAAAGTTATATGTGGACTTTGACTGCCCTAATCCCTGTGTTGTTCAAGAGTCAACCCTACCTTTCTTTTTTTTTTTTTTTGAGTCGGAGTCTCACTCTGTCGCCCAAGCTGGAGTGCAGTGGTCAGATCTCAGCTCACTGCAAGCTCCGCCTCCCAGGTTCACGCCATTCTCCTGCCTCAGCCTCCCGAGTAGCTGGGACTACAGGCGCCCGCCACCTCGCCCAGCTAGTTTTTTGTATTTTTTATTAGAGACGGGGTTTCACCGTGTTAGCCAGGATAATCTCGATCTCCTGACCTTGTGATCCGCCCGCCTCGGCCTCCCAAAGTGCTGGGATTACAGGCTTGAGCCACCGCGCCCGGTCAACCCTACCTTTCTTTCAGCACTTTAAAGATGGCCATTCCATTGTCTTTTGCCACCATTGTTTCTGGTGAGAAATTAGCTGTCATATCATTTTTTTCTTGTGTATATAATGTATTTTTATTTCTCTGGCTGTACTTTTATGGTTTGCTGTTTATTTTTAACTTTCAGCAGTTTGACCATGAAGTGCTTAGGGGTACGTAGGGGTGTGTGTGTGTGTGTGTGTGTGTGTGTGTGTGTGTCTGTGTGTGTGTCTTTTGTATTCTTTTTGGGTTTTGCTGAGCTTCTTGGATCTGTGAATTGAGTTATACATATATATATATTTAATCAATTTTGGAAAATTCTTAGTCATATCTTCTGAAATATTTCTTCTGTACGATTTCCACTCTGTCTTCTGCTTCTGGACCGCTGTTACACTTGTGTTACAACATCTGATGTTGTATCACAGATCATACTCATTTTTTTTCTATCTCATTATTTTGTTTGTGTTTGAGTTTGGAACTTTCTATCAATCTGGGTTTAGGTTCACTGATTCTTCCTCAGCTTTCCAGGTTACTGTTAAGCTCATCTAAGAAAATCTTCATTTCTGATCTATTTTTTATTTCTAATTCATCCTTTTTTTAAAAAAAAAAAAATAGTTTCTGTGACTTTGCTGCCGAAATAATCTCATGTGTAATGTCTACTCTTCATTATATTCTTTCAGGAAAAAAATGCCAATTTTAGGGTTAATGTAGAGTTCTCTTTTTGTTTTCAGTTCTACTTCTGGCTATTTCTTCAGGAAATCTCTTTGACCAGGCTTTGCCCCAGCCTTTAGATGGCGTTATGACATGCTCTTTGAAAGTCCAGAATGTGTCATGGGGATTTCTCTCCATTCTTTTGCCTAGTCTATGGCCTTTGGAGGGCACCTGTTTGCATATGCCTTATGAAGTATTCATACAGCTTTCCTGTTCTGCTCCGAAGCATTGGCTTACTACCCCATTCAGTTGGTGAAGACTAGGGGAAAGAATTGGTAGGTGGGTATAGACTTGCCAAATGGCTTGGGCTTCACGTGGGGCTCCTTGAAATTCTAATGCCAGCACCCATGCAGCTATCAATATTTCCTTAAAAATTTGGCTGACTTTTCTTCACCCTTGTTTAACTTATTCTTCTTCCTCAACTGTTTGTCAGGGATAAGAGCATCTTGTCGTTTTCTGGTATTTGATCCTTGTAGGTTTCTTTGGGTCCTCAATTTTCTGTTGGGTTGACAACAGCAGCAAGTATAACTTTATACATTTTCTGGTTTGTTTTGGTCGTTAGAATGAGAGCAGTGGTGTTTTTTGACAACTTTCTAAATCCTACAGGAAGCTGTCGTATTCTTAGTACTTTAATGTTTAAGTGATATTAGGTGGACAATGGGTGAGTGCAATACATAGTATTTTTCGTAGACATTATCTTCACAGTAAATTTAGAAACCTATTTTGAAAGATAATACTTACCTTTATGTCTCATTATTTGAAGACATCCTATTTCTTTAGTGAATTGAGTAAATAATACTGTGACTTAATTGTCCTTTTAAATTGAGACTTTGAGGTATCAGGTGTTTTTAATGGCTATACTAGCTCTGTCCATTAAAACTTTTTGCAATGATGGAAATGTTCTATATGCATTCGTTTGCTGGCCACAAGCCACATGTGGCTCTTGAGCACTTGAAATGTAGGCTAGTTCAATGAAGGAACTGAATTTTTAATATCATTCAATTTAATTTAATAATCATACATAGCTAGTGGCTACCATAATGAATAGTACAGGTTTATATACAGTATATGTGGTGAGAACAGTAGCTTAAAATGTATACAGCAATGATGAAAAACTCATGGAATCACTGTGCTGTTTGAGTATACTTCTATTCTTGATGCCTGGTTCAGCTTAAGACTTTTTGCATTTTTGATTGTTGAAACATTGTATGACTCATGAAATGTATGAGTCTGGGTTCTTTGTGAGCAATAGAACTTGTGAAATTCAAACAATTTTGAATAAATGAATTATTAGCTTTGTAAACGAATATCTATGCTTTTTTGAAATGTCAGCAAGCTATTTGATTATCTAGTTATAGAAGAAATCTAATTGCAACAAAAATCTAGCTTATTTCTTAAAGCCTTAACCATTCTGCCGCGTAGATATTCAAGAAGTTTACATACTGACCAGCCTGAACAAAGATAAATAGTTTATCAGGCCAATAAACTATGAAGATAATTCAATTCCTAAAAATTCCTAAATCATGTTCCCCTCCCACCCCCACTCCAAGAGACAGTATGCATTATGGAAAGGGCAATAGGCAAAGGGGCCAGGAAGGGGTGGGGGATGGGACACTGAGTACTAGTTTGGGACCAACCCTAAATTAAGTAATCTTTCTAAACTGCTTGATTTACTAATACATAAAGCAAAGGTCACCTGTCATTAGAATCTCAAATCTATGTGAGGTTTTAAGATTAGAAGGACTCTTTCAATGTTGTCTGAGCTCTCTTCAATCTTTAGATAGAATGGTTACTGAAAAATTTTCACCACTCTTTATTATTATTTTTAATTTTAAATATTCCAATGCTAAATGCCTCCTGATGAAATCACAATGATAACACGATTGGCCCTCTTTGTTTTTCTCATTTTTGAGATGAGATAAATGTTGGGAAAGGAAATACTTAATGTGTGTCATTCTGTCTTTCTTTGTAGCTGGACAAATTTGCCAGCATAAGAATTCCAGGGAGCAAGAAAGAGAGACCTCCACTTCCCAACCTGAAGACGACATTTGCAAGCAGTGATTGTGCAGCGGCACCTTTAGAGATGATGGAGAACTTCCCAAAGCCATTGTCAGAGAGTGAACTCTTAGAACTTTTTGAAAAAATGATGGTAAGAATTTGATTCTTTAGGAAATGTTTGAGGAAAAAGCCTTAGCTTTTGCTCATGTTAATGGAACTCTAAGCATTTTTGGTAGTCATATTCCATGGGCTAATTTCTGATGTCACTTAAGATAGCACTTTGGCCACAAAGAGTTTTTGGATTACAAAAATATGAAATCTGAAGAAAAACAACCTACCAGGTTTTGGTTTCATAGAGAGTATGTAAAAACAAATACTCCAAAGTATCGAATGGTATATTTTTGTCTTGAGTAGACTATCTAAGTCAGCGGTCCCCATCCTTTTTGGCACCAGGGACTGATTTTATGGAAGACAATTTTTCCATGAGTGTTTCGGGGGTGGTGGAGATGATTTTGGGATGAAACTGTTCCATCTCACCTCATCAGGCATTAGTTAGATTCTCGTAAGGAGCATGCACAATTCACCATGGGTTTGTGTCCCTATGAGAATCTAATGCCACTGCTGATTTGACAGGAGGCGGAGCTCAGCCAGTAATGCTGGCTGGCCTGCCGCTCACCTCCTACTGTGTGGCCCAGTTTCTAATGGGGTTGGGGATCCCTGACCTAAGTGGTCTGAGTTCAGTCCATGTTAAAATGATAGTCACTGTGCTCTACTGTTTTCTTTGTTACAGGCTGGATCTTAGACCTGACTTGTTCTATTCTTTCCTTAGTTTTTAGGATAACCAGGTTCTTTATGCAACATTTATGTCTGTAGAGACTTGAACTCACCTTTAAGTCTTTTTCTGGGTGCCTAACCTTTTTCTAGTTAGCTTTTGTCTCTGTTAATGAGGCTTATATGAAGATAACTCTCTTCAATACTATCTTTGAGGACTCAAGATCGTCAAGTGCCGTTTTCTCCCATCCATGTGCTATATATTGAACCACTCACCTAAGTTATCCATCCATGAGATTCCAGGATGGCACTCATATGGTTCACTTGTGGCTACTAGGTTAAAAAATTTCATCATAGGCCGGGTGCGGTGTCTCAAGCCTGTAATCCCAGCACTTTGGGAGGCCGAGACGGGCGGATCACGAGGTCAGGAGATCGAGACCATCCTGGCTAACACGGTGAAACCCCGTCTCTACTAAAAAAAAATACAAAAACCTAGCCGGGCGAGGTGGCGGGCGCCTGTAGTCCCAGCTACTCGGGAGGCTGAGGCAGGAGAATGGCTTGAACCTGGGAGGCGGAGCTTGCAGTGAGCTGAGATCCGGCCACTGCACTCCATCCTGGGCGACAAAGCGAGACTCTGTCTCAAAAAAAAAAAAAAAAAAAAATTCATCATAATTGTTGCTGCCATCTGAGTAAGTGGACTAAGTAGCCCATTGATGTTAAACATTTATGGAGGCCACATTTTATTTCCAGAAGTTAAAAGTACAACTACCTAGGAAGTACTGAATATAGTTTATGCTAGTTTTCTGTTACTCTTAGCTGGGAGGGGGCTAATACTATAAATTTTAATATTATTTAGAGGTCAGATGAATATCAGCATTTTTGAAATGTTTACAGAATACTTTTTAAAATAACTGGGCCACATCACTTTTTCATCCTTAGGCAGGTCTACCTATTGGCATTAGATTTTGGTGATTAAATCCTCACTAGAGTAACTCAGCAGAAATAAAATGAAATTGTTGCCTTCTCAGGGCTGTCCAGTTTGCTAAGGGACGAGAGAGTTACAACGAAGGCCTTTTTAAAAAATAAGGAACAGATTCTTTCTTTCCCATACTGATTCCTTGAGTATATTACAATACTCTGTAGGGAAAACCTGCTGTTGATTCTGAAGCTGAAAGGCTTTTGAAGGGTATTGTTGCCTTCTTTAAATGTGGATTAGGATATTTTTCAAACTTCTCAGCATACCATATTTTTGACAAATTTAGAGCTATTTCTATGTCTGTGGAGAATGCTAAATTTATACTGGCTTGATTTGTGGCTTATACATATCTGTTACATTTTTATTAGTAAGAATTCTCTTGAGAAAGCAACATTGAATAATCAGCCATGGTAACCTTTTGGCATTTGTACCTACAGAGGCTTTATACCATTTAAAGTTTGCATCTAGGTTCTTTGCTTTGGCATTGTACAATTTTTAAAATGATTATTCTTATTTATCATTATCAAAGGTATTTAGTAATTTTTACATGAAGTAACAACTTTGTTTTGAAGAACACCTCTTTTCCCTCCTCAAGACAGTCCTTTGAAAGACTGTGCTGACTTGATTGCTTAATGAATGTGAAGTACAGTGTAATAACTTCAACATTTGTACTCATTTCACTTGGGAAATTGATTTACTTCATCTCTGGGTAATAGTTTAGTTTCCATGTGCATTCTTAAAAGTGGTGTTGAATTTTTAGTTATACATAAAGGCTTTTTCCCCTGTTTGTCTTTAGGTGAAAGCTGAAATTCTAGCTCAAAGCCCATATTGGTTTCCGTATGACTATTAGATATGTGAAATAGTTGTGTTCGTCACTGCATTTACAACTTACGTTTCTAAAGTCAATTTCAGTGAGTACTCCAGAACTCTTAGATACTTGTAAGTAGTTTCTTTTGAACAAGGTGAATATAATCGGTATAAGTTGGAAGTGGCTAGTTTATTCCAGCTGTTGAACAACCTTTAAATCAGCCCTCTCAGCTTATTTTTCTTCTGACCCTGGTTAAAAGTCCCAGGTGGGTTCCAGATATTTCCTGTTGGTTTCAGATAATAAAAATCCTAGCTTAATATAAATTAATTTTCACCCAAAGAAAGCTGCTCCTTTTCCCCTGTTCAAGTTTGTTCCATTTCTCATCTCCGGTAGGGGCAATTATTGGGGATGTGGTTGGCCTCTTCTGTTTCTCCATCTTGCTTTTCCATTCTTCCCTATTCTCTGGGCTGAATCTGTCTCTTCTAAGATTAGATTGGGGTAGGGGGAGGGAAGGAATGAGCACTTGCTGGCCTAAGGTATCTATTGGTACCCTAGAGTGTTGTATTAGTTTCCTATTGCTGCTATAACAAATTACCATGGACTCTTTGTTTAAAGCAACACACATTTATTATAGTTCTGTAAGTGAGAAATCCTGGTCGGCTTGACTGGTTCTATGGCAGTCACACACCATGTGAAAGAAGTGTGTGTCACTGTGACACACACTTGTTTACTTTACTTTTCCTAATTTTCCTTCTCTCTGGCCAGTTTTTTCCGGTTTACTCTCCATATCCCCTCTTCTATATGTTCTTTTACTTCCTCTGAGTGTTGCCTCTGCCTCTCAGTCTTATCTTTATACACTTGAGTTTTCTGCGCACTCCTTTTGGGGGACTGGAGCCCTTTCACGTTGTAGAATATCTTTTATATTTTGACACCTTGGTATGTCTTCTACAGAAGAGCAGTTATAATCCAGCTCTCTAAAAGATGCTGAACCTCAACACATCAGAAAGTGAACTCATCATATTAAATACACCCCCCCCCCCCAACCAACCAACCAACCAATCACCAAAATTTCTGCTTCACTCTTAATTTCCTATCTTAAAAGTCCCCCACTGAAGTCATACTTGGGAATCATACTTGATTTCATTAAGGCATCGGTCACATCCATTTACTTCTCTATCCTTATTAGCTCTTAATTTTATTTCCCCCCTGCTTTAGTTCAAGCTTTCATGTCCTCTTATCTAGGATATTGCAGTGTTCTCTGCCATTTATCTCCCTTTATGCCTCTGTTAGAGAATTCTTATACTTCATTTTTGTATTTTTTTTTTTTTTTTTTTTGAGTCTTGCTGTGTCACTCAGGCTGGAGTGCAGTGGCACGATCTTGGCTTATTGCAACCTCCGCTGCCTGGGTTCAAGCAATCCCTGCTTCAGCCTCCTGAGTAGCGGGGACTACAGGCACATACCACCATGCCAGCTAATTTTTGTATTTTTGGTAGAGATGGGGGTTTCACCATGTTGGCCAGGCTGGTCTCGAACTCCTGACCTCACGTGATCCACTCGCCTTGGCCTCCCAAAGTGCTGGGATTATAGATGTGAGCCACCGCACCTGGCCTTATACCTCCTTTAAGTCTTATTTCAAGCATTACTCTAATTATCTTCGCATGTGTTCTCTGAGTTACGGATCCCTTAAACCTGCCTCTCAGAACTGCTTGTGTATGAGTCCATTGTGAAATACATTCTTTTTTTACTTTTCATTTTTTAGATATCTGTCTTCCCATTAGATTAAATCCGTGCAGTATCATCCATTGGTTTATCATAGCAAACAAATGTCTGTTAAGTGCATCTTCCTAACGTAGAGTTCTAGGATACTGTATTTCTCTTCACCTTAGACACTATACCTAGATGGAGATTAGCTTTAATTGGTAGTCAGCCCAATAACACAAAAATATTAAAATAATGAAAGGAAGATAGCTTTTTTCATGCATTCATACCTTTTCTTATTTTCACTATCAGTTGAGAGAATGAAAGCTGTGCAAGAAAGCTCATCTATCAGGATGCTCTCATTAACAGGCATTAAATGAGTGCCAGTGCTATCAAAATCATTCTGACAAAAATTATTTTAATTCTGGACTTCCTTTCTAGAATTGTTGTAAACATAGAAAAAATGACCTGATAAAATTGCACAAAGTACTTAAGTATGAATAGTGATGTTCTATTCTTTTATTGGGAAGATGTTTATCAGGCTTTTTTGTAATGTAGGAGAAAGCACATTTATAAAATGCCATCATCATCTCTTAAGCATATGTTTGAAGTATGTCCTGGTAGTAAGAACTTAGATGACCTACTGTCTAATACATATATTGGCTTTTCAGTGTGGGAAACCTGGTTTGGATAATACCAAAGACATTCATATTTGACTTTGAAACAATTTTCCGTGTATGACATAGAGTGGAATCTAATTTTGTCCTACAGTGTTTTTTAAAATTATACAGTATTTCAGGCATACAAAAAATATAGAACATAATATTAAAAATACAACCACAGGTATAATTGAACTCCCTTTTGTAGTTCTTCTAATTCCCACTTTTATCTTCTTTTCTTCCCTGAGGTGAACAGTACCCTGAATCCAATAGTTTTGGTCCCATACATTAAAGAAACTTTCCTTTTTTTTTTTTTTCTGTATAAGAATACAGTTGTATGGAACAAAACCTTTTTTCTTCTGAGATAGTTGTTGGTAAATTGCTGATTCAATGCCCCACAATCCTCTAATACTTTAGTGTATATTTTCTACAAGAAAGGACTTCCTTCTATATAATCACAATACAACCACCAAAATCAGAAAGTTAACACTAATCAATTTCTACCTCAGACACTATTAAAGTTTTACCAATAGTATCAATATGCTCTTTATAACAAAAGAATCTAGTTCAGAATCATATGTTGCATTCAGTTACGTGTTTAAAATCTTCTTCAGTCTGGAATAGTTCCTATGTTTCCTTGTATTTTATGAATTTGATAATTTTGAAGATTGCAGGCTGGTTGATTTGTAGAACATCCCGATTTGCATTAGTATTCGACTTTTTAAGTTTTGCAAGTAAACAAATGTGAACAGGATATCTCATACTTTAAAGATTTATATTTTTCTGATTATAAATGTGTCCGAACATCTTTTCACATGCTTATTGGCCCTTTGGTTTACTCTTCTGTGAATTTCCTGTTTATATTTTTGCCCATTTTGTTGTTTGAGATTTCCATCTTTTTCATATTGATTTGTAGAATTTCCCATATAGCCAGAATAATACTCATGTGTTCAGTTTTTATGTGTAGCAAATATCTTGTCCTAGTCCGAATCTTGTCTTTTTACTTTTGTTAGTGGGGAAGGGAACTGAAGTACAAAAATGTAAAATTGTGGTCAAATTTATCAAGCTTTTTATGGTTTGTCCTTTTTGTATATTATTGAAGAAATCTATCCTGACATCATAAATCCATTCTCCTATATTTTCATTTAAAATTATTAGAAATATATATCTCTATGCCTGATGTGAGATGTGGATCCAATTTTTTTCCACAGTTTTTCCAGCAGCATTTATTTGAATAGTTCATTCTCTTTTATGATTTGTAATATCTCTAGTGTTATAGATCAAGTTTTTGCACATGTGGGTTTGTTTCTGAGGTTTGATTTTTGTCCATCAGTTGGTTTGTCTAATACTGCATTTATGTCTGTTGTCTTAGTCACTGCAACTGTATAATAAACCTTAATATCTAAGAGCCCTTTTTCTAGAGGAGAAAAGAAGAGCTCAGGTGAACCGGTAAAAATCAGATATGACCATGTTCTTTTGATATTTTCGGTATAGAGGTGGGGAAGGTTCATCTTGCTAAGCTTATTCCATATTGCTACTCTTAGGGTACATACTAATGACAATTTTTCTTTCTTTCTTTATTCTTTTTAATTCTTGGTGTTAAAAACTTACGCATAGATATGACATTGGTCAAATAAATGAATACCTATTGTGTTGAGTGTGCAAGGAATATCTTAAGGGTCAACCAAGGGTCTGAATGAAAAGAAAAACCAACAAAGACCCCTTTGTGTAAATTCTCTTAAGTGTTTATTGACAACCGTAGATTTCTACCAGCAGCTTATTTCAAGTATTAGTATTCTTTACAACTCTACTTTCCTATATCATGAACATTTTCTATTTTTTACAAACTAAAAACGTGTATTAAGGCTTGACTAGATAAAGTGAGAGAGGTTCTGTGGGAATGCTTTGTTCTGATTTATTACTTGTCACTCTTTTCCCTCTCCATTGAGTAGAAATTGAAAAATTCAGGGAAAGGTGGTTTAAAAGCAATCCAAATAATAACCCAAGTATGAAGAGGAAGAGGGAGACAGTATAGTAGTTCAAGGCAATTATCAAGTTGATTCATGGGTTGTGTTTGTCAGGGGGATAATGTCAATGTTTAGTTGTTTCTTCTAGATCCAGATAAATGAGAAAATAAATGATTTAGGTGTATTGGATTTTGCCTGGTGGGATTTTTTAGCACCACTAAAATGGTTAGAGGGAGGAATTTTAAAGGGATAAATGTTATGGTAATATTTCAGCATGCTGTTTCACCAATTAGGAGCTGTGCAGGCAATTATTTGTGTATACCTGTGAAGGCGTTTTCTCAGTCATGTTTTATTCTGTAAAAAAGTTGGCCTTAAGAAAAAAGTTGTATCTTAAGTCAAATGACCATTTTATCCTTTATGTAATTTATGAAGAAATTGTCATTTACTTAGAAAAGTTGAAAAACAAATATATGAATGAAGATCCTTTTTCATCACTGGTAGTGTTTTTTTTTTTTTTTTTTTGAGATGGAGTCTCGCTCTGTCCAGGCTGGATGGAGTACTGTGGTGCGATCTCAGCTCACTGCAAGCTCTGACTCCTGGCTTCACGCCATTCTCCTGCCTCAGCCTCCCAAGTAGCTGGGACTACAGGCGCCCGCTACCACTCCTGGCTGATTTTTTTGTAGTTTTAGTAGAGACGGGGTTTCACCGTGTTAGCCGGGATGGTCTCGATCTCCTGACGTCGTGATCCGCCTGCCTCGGCCTCCCAAAGTGCTGGGAATTACAGGCATGAACCACCACGCCTGGCCAATCACTGCCAATGTTCTTATCTGTAGGATTACACAACAGTTGTCTGTGATTGTAGGTGCTTATGCATATACTTGAACAATTCTGGCAAGGTTACATTCCAAAATAAATTAGAGTTGTGCAGCTTTCTGAATATTCAGCTCACTTCTTGTGTGTTCTGCTAAAATTTACAGTGTATGAAAGAAAAGTGATATTTAAATTTCTTATTTTCTCATTGTGTATGTCTGTGTGTGTGTGTTCCTTGATACTACATTAGGATAAACTGAAATTTGTTTTTCAATTAAGATAGTTTACACTCTTCCCATATTCTCCAGTTAGAATAGTTGGCCAAAAAGTAGTGTTTATGAGTTCATTATCAATCTCTGGGTAAATGTCATTCTTTGGCTGCTGTTCTATTAATGAGCTAGCCATCTGACTTTCTGTTAATTTTAATGGGAATTGAATAATCCAGTGTCTACTGGATAATACGGTGGAATTTCAACCCCACTTATGGTAAAAGCAAAAAATATAACTTTTTAATAATCACATTTATGTTAAAAATGATTATTTAAAGGTTTACTATAAGGACATAGTAAAGCTCATAGGCAAAATATTTTATAGCTGTTTTAAGCTTTTTTATAGCCTCAATGTATTTATAGACATCTTGAATATAGAAAAGTAGTAATACAGTTAATTCTAAGTTCCAGGTTCTTGGTAGTATTTATCTTTCAGTTTTCTAATTATGTCTAAACCCAATCTAAGAATAAAATTTATTAAATTGCAGAACTAGACGAGATTCATTTAGTCTGCCCTATTCGACAGTGTATAATGACCCTGAATGAGGTCTTGAAATCTTCTGTTTTTTTTTTTAATTTGGCACTAAGCCTTTCATGGTAGTAAAAACCTTAGTGTAATGAAAAGCTTGACCATTTGATATTGTGTGATGTCAAAGATGAATTCAAATGTAGTTAAGAACAGAATTACACTTTTAGCAGAACTCTGGATAAAATTGTGCTTATATGATGTTGAGCTCTGTCACAAGAGGGGAAATTAGGGGATCATTGTGGACCTCTTAAGATGCTTAACCAATTTGTGGCTTTAATAATATAATGCTAGCAAAACAGAGACTGCTACCAAGAAGAATTATGTTGGCTTTAACCCCTAAAACAAAACATAATGTTATTGAAATTAGATGATTGCTGTTGACTTAGTATGAATAAATGTTTGGTTTTGCTATGGCAGTGCTTCCAATTTTTATCTTCCAACATTATGCTTATTGTTCCATTATAATACTGTATTTCCCGTATCCATTTTGTAATGCTAGTCATGCGCTGCCTGTCTGTAGTGTTTTTCCTTTTTGGTTGAATATCCTTCCACCTGACCATCTTCAGCAACTTGCTGCTTGTATATATTCACTTAATTCTGCAAATAGTCAATCATTTTAAATTTAATCTGACTCTCCATAGTGTTAACTGTCCTACTCAACTTGATGTATGTAAATTTAATGAGCATGCTGTCTTGTAAAATCCACAGCCATGAATGAAAATATTGAGTCTAACGTGTGTAATTCAGTTGGAAAAATGTCTGCTCTCTCCTTGCTATTCTCTGCTTGATTGTGCCTTAGTGCTCCAACAAGTTGCATGTATGTGCACAGGTACTAAATTACATATTTCCCCCCTCTGTTTTTCCAATAAAATGTGAAAAATATTTATTTGGTACTATTTTTAAAAAATCAGTCTAGTAGGGACTTAGGGTCCCTAAAAGCAGTAGCAAAGTGGCAATTTGCTGGTGTGTGGGAACTTCCGACCCCATGCAACTTGTAGGAAGACTCTTTGGGAATGTCTTAAAAGTTACTTGCTTGACCTGGTTTCCAGGTCAGGGCTGCTGCTGACTAATTTGGTGTCCTTGCGCAAGTTACAAAACAGGTGTATGCTTTCATTCTGGATGGACACAGCACCACACAAGGTCACAAGTTTGGAAGTTTGGAAGGGATGATGGAGTGAGTCTGGAAGGGACCTTGACCCCATTCATTCCTCAACCAGGTACTGCTTGGCAGGGGTCAGTTGTTATATTGACTCTGTTCTAGGCCACTGAGGTTTAGTGTGGTTCTGCTAGTGTTCCCTGGAAAAGTGGTGGATTTTAGCTTGGCCATCTCTGTCAGTGCCACGACCTGAAGATTTCTACCTCCAGAGTTGGAACTTATTCCCATCAGTGTTATCTGAAGATTCTTGAGAATCTTAGGAGCAGCAATTGCTCAGTGTTCTAGTCTGAGGCTGTATCATCTCCAGCTTCAGTTCCATCTCTCAGAAGATAACCTGCATCTCATATGTTTGTCCTAAAATAGGATGAGCAAATTCTGTTTGAGAACTTTTCTGTTATCTTCTTTATGTAGGAAATATTTAAAAAGTGACCATTGTGTTCCATGCACAGTGAAGGAGGCAGCATATATAGAAATATTTCTTTTAAATGTTGTCTGTGAGGGAGAAAACAGAGAGTTACATATAAAGAGCCAGAGTTGAGGGAAGTTTTTTTGTCTAATTTTGATCCATTAAAGATTAACTTGCTTATATATTGATACTCAACCAACTGAGAGAATTTAGTGAAATAAAATAGAAGAGAATAATAGACGTGTAATGCCCTTTTTGGAGGTGGGAGGAAAGGGGATCTCGAGCATAAATGAATAGGAATGTCTTTGGATAGATGCATTGGTTGGGTAGGGAAAGATATTAGTGTGCAAATAAAATGGTAAAACAGAAGGAAATGGAATTATAGCTTTCTTTTCATAAAGGGAATTGAAATTTATTTACTGAGAGTGATAGGCAGTAGTAGTAGTTTCATAGCTCCTGGAAAATAGCTAGGGTTTGAAATAAGTACCGTATGAAATGTGAAAAGAGGGACTAGTAGGATTTTCCATAAATGTTGTAAGAATTGATGAATCAACAGTGGCCTGCATTGGAAGAAAATGGAAGGGTCAAAAAACTGGAGGTTTTTATTGGGGCCAAGAAAAAGATGGTTTGGGAGTGGGAGAAGTGACAAGATGGAAGGTTGAGGTCAGAGATAAGGATTATGGAGATTCTGATGGTACCTGTGGCGGAGCAGGTTTTAGATAATGAAAAGGTACAGATGTGGTCATTAGAACTGTAGCTGAGGACAGTGGAAGTGGAGGTTGCATTGGCGAGGAAGCCAAGGACACTCTAGGGCAGGGGTGCCCAGTCTTTTGGCTTCCCTGAGCCACATTGGAAGAAGAAGACTTGTCTTGGACCACAACTAAAATACACTAACACTTTTGTAAAACATTATGAGATTATTAGAAAGTATTTGAATTTGTGTAGGGCCACATTCAAAACTGTCCTGGGTGCGAGCTGGACAAGCTTGCTCTAGGTCCATTGTGGGTGATAGCAAGGTGTGGAGTGACAGAGGAATCAACCCAAGTTGATGGCAGTGGACACGTTCAGTTAGATGGTACTAGCCCCAGGGAAATCAGATTTTAGATGATAACATAGATAAATAATATGGAAATAAGAATGAGGGAGATAAGATAGAACAGAGTTTAAATCTAAGTTAAAGAACATGGTCAACTTCCAAAATTTTCCTAAACCTCAGCTCTCTCCTCAATAAAGAGGACATACCTCAAGTTACTGAGGATTAATTAATGCTTATAAATGTTTAGCACAGTGCCTGGCTCAAGAATTTGACCATGTTTTAAGATTACAGGGGTACTAGAGGTCTTTGTAAAATGGTTCTGGGAGAATGGGTGAGAAGGTCAGTGCACAGAGCAGGTTTGGAATGAAAATAGGAGGAAATGTAAACAGTTGGAGAAGTTTGTGTTTTGAATGGAATTCTGTTACCTGTGTCTGACCTACTTAACCCTTCCTCTCAGGACCCTTGGATTTGTCTTGATTGTGGTTTCGTTAGTTTCCTTTCCTGCTTCAATTCAGTGTGTATTTACTATAGCCGAATATTCTACAAACCTCTTCTTTTTATTTAGGGAATATAAAAAATCTTTTTTTTTTTTTAAATAATAGTATTCTGTTTTTCTTTTTTTACCCCAAATGATTTATAAAAAGTTCTACTATTAAAATATTTTAATTTAGTCTTTTAAAATAACT
>NC_045455.1:57017722-57054370 GCF_002776525.5 Piliocolobus tephrosceles
CCGAATATTCTACAAACCTCTTCTTTTTATTTAGGGAATATAAAAAAAAAATCTTTTTTTTTTTTTTTTAAATAATAGTATTCTGTTTTTCTTTTTTTACCCCAAATGATTTATAAAAAGTTCTACTATTAAAATATTTTAATTTAGTCTTTTAAAATAACTATTTTTTTTTTTTTTGAGATGGAGTCTCGCTCTGTCACCCAGGCTGGAGTGCAGTGGCCGGATCTCAGCTCACTGCAAGTTCCGCCGCCCGGGTTTACGCCCTTCTCCTGCCTCAGCCTCCCGAGTAGCTGGGACTACAGGCGCCCGCCACCTCACCCGGCTAGTTTTTTTGTATTTTTTAGTAGAGACGAGGTTTCACCGTATTAGCCAGGATGGTCTCGATCTCCTTACCTCGTGATCCGCCCGTCTCGGCCTCCCAAAGTGCTGGGATTACAGGCTTGAGCCACCGCGCCCGGCCTAAAATAACTTTTTATTTTGAAATAATTTTAGACTTACAAAAGAATTGCAAAAATAGTATAGAGAATTCTTGTATACCTTTCACCCAACTAACCCTAATGTTTACATCTTATGTAACATTAGTACAATTATTAAAACTAAGAATTGAATACTGAGATAATATTACTAACTAAACTACAGACTTGCTTCAGATTTTGCCAGTTTTCCCACCCATGTCCTTTTTTTTCCCTTCCAGAATCTAATCCAGGATCACATCTTGCATTTATTTGTCATGTCTCCTTCAGTCAATGACAGTTTCTTATCTTTTATGACCTTGATACTTCTGAAGAATTAGGGTTAGTTATTTTGTAGGGTGCTCTTAATTTGGGTTTGCCTGATTTCTTTTTTTCCTTGTGATTAGATTGAGGTATATTTTGGTACGAATACCACAGAGGTGGTCACCCTTCTCATTATGTCATAGCTGGAGGTTTGAAATATCAGTATATCCTATTACTGGTGGTGCTAGCCTGGACAACTTTGTTAAGGTGGTGTCTGCCAGCTTCCTCCCTTGTAAAGTTAGTATTTTCCCTCTGTAATTAAGGAGAAAAAGGATATCTGCACAGTCTTAAAGTCTCTCCTCAATTTATTTTGCTATTTAGGTTATAATCTAATAATATCATTTTATTTTTCAAATTGTTCTAGTTTTGGCCACTTAACAGTTCTTGCAGTTTGGCTCATGTCCTTTTGACTTCCTTCCTTCTTTCCTCCCTTCCTTCCCTTCCTTTCCTTTCCTTTCCTTTCTCCTTCCTTCCTTCCTTCCTTCCTTCCTTCCTTCCTTCCTTCCTTCCTTCCTTCCTTCCTTCCATCCATCCATCCATCTTCTTACTTTCTGGTACTGCACTAATTTGGTCTTTCTAATTCTGGTCTTTTTGGATGACATAGCTGTGTTCCCATGTATTGAATGAAAAAAAAAGTTTTCCAACTATTCTACTTCTGAAATCTATTCCTAGTACTAGTCAGATTAGCACAGTAAAACAGCACAGTGATTCCATTTAGGTATAGATTTTAATTAGAAAGTAATTGGCCAAAGGAAAACTATTTTTTTGATGTTGCAACTCTCAGTTTCCCCTGTCAAAACTGTGTCTACACATTTACAGGTGGTCCCCAACATATAGCAGTTTGACTTAATTTTTCGACTTTACAGTGGTGAAAGCAACATGGATTTGGTAGAGACTGTACTTCAAATTTTGAATTTTGGTCTTTTCCTAGGCTAGCTATATGCCGTCTGACACTCTCGTGTAATGTGGGGCAGAAACTGAGAGTTGCAGCTCCCCTGTCAGCCATGCAGTCATTAGGCTGAACGGCTGACTATACTGTGTCCCCAGCATTTTTTGGATATTGTGCTTTGTGTGTTCACATCCCACCATGTCTACAAAATGTGCATCTCTGTATTCAAAATGTTATTATAAAATAGCATTTGTGTTAGATGATTTTGTCCACCTGCAGGCCAATGTAAGTGTTCTGAGCACGTTTAAGGGAGGCTAGGCTGAGCTGTGACATGCAGTAGGTTAGGTGTATTAAATGCATTTCTGCATTTCAATTTTTAATGGCTTTTTTGGGACATAACCCCAGTGTAAGTGGAACATCGGTATATTAGGAAGTACTATAAATGAGATAATTCATAATGTATATTGCTAACATGTTAATAGAACTTTAACATCAAAAACAATAATATGCTCTTCAGACAGATTAAAATTTTGAATAGGTGACTTGTCAAATAATGTTTTTGAATGAGATATATTTAGCCCGATAGCCAGTTGATAAGATTTTTCCATTTAAAGGGTAGAGATTTATTTCATACATCCATGGAAATTTTAACCTCATTCAGATTACTCACTGAGCCTTATGTATTTATGTTTTCTTTGTATTTCCTGTTCAATATTTTACCTGTAATAGATATTTAATGAGATACGTATATGTATCGGCATACTGATAGATTGAGGTAAATGGCCATTTTAGAGCTGTTTTACAATCTGTGTCTGCAGTGTCATTTTGTACCTATGCAGTGTGGTAGCACAGTAAAACAGCATGTTTTACTGACCTGTGTTTGAATGGAAGGATCAGTTAATACACAATAGTTTATATTGCCTTTTTTTTTTAAGGTCATCTATATGTGTTTCTATATTTATTCAGTTCAATTTGAAAGAAGTCTTATTTTAATATCAAGTAAATTATTTTCAGATGGTATAGTGGGTACTGTGGGTACCCCCTCCCAGCTCCTTTTTACCAGGTTGGTGCACCCATGCCCCAGGTGATGAGCATTGGCTTCTAATGGCTCATAGATGCCCCTTTCTCCAGAGATTTGCCCTCATCAGAACTAGGATTCTGCAGCTAATGACTAACTTGAGGTTGTCGAGGCTGGTTTCTGCTACCAGGTTATCCTGACTGTGGTGCATTTCAGGGTGAAGTGAGAATCCACCAGAGGCCACCTTTAGTATGTCTTTTTTCCTCTTTTGTCTTACCTCCTTTACTCTATCCTGAGACCAGCCCCACCTGCACCTGAATCCCTGTTTCAGGCTTTGCTTTTAAGGGAAACTGACCTTAGATAATGGAGATACAACATGATAATTTTGAGGAAATATAAACTAAGAAGCATAAAAAATGATGACTTGCTCACTTCTCCCCCACTGGACATACGGAGAATGACCTGTTAGATGAAGAGCTGGTGTGTGCAGAGATCACATGGTGCGAGAGGAGGCAAGAGAGAAGGTGGTGGGGAGGTTCCAAACTCTTATTAACAGCCTACTCTCATGGGAATTAATAGGGCAAGAACTCAGTAGCCCCCACCCCAGGAAGGTCATTAATCTATTAATGAGGGACTACATCCATGACCCAGACACCGCCCACTAGGCCCTACTTCCAACACTGGGGATCAACTTTAAATATGAGATTTGCATGGGACATCATCAAAAGTATTATTTGTCTCCTTTTTGTTTTTTACACTAGGACTATCATCACACTTTTGTCAGCAAGGTGAGTGCCATATTTAGGCAAAAGGGGTGGGATAAACCACTGGAAGCAGCTGGGAGAACTTTGGGTTTCTCCCTTAATTTCAGATGTATCACGGTACTAGTCAGAGTTCTCCAGAGAAACAGAACCAATAGGATGTCTGCCTGTCTATGAGAGGGGATTTATTAGGAGGACCGGCTCACATGACTATAAAGGGCGAGAAGTCCTACAGTATGCTATGTGCAAGCTGGAGAACCAGGAAAGTCAGCAGCGTGGCTCAGTTCAGGTTCCAAATTTTCAAAACCAAGGAAGTTGTTGGTGTAACTCAGTTGGAGGCTGAGGAGGTGGCTTAAGGCCTGAGAACTCCAGGGAGAGTGCCACTGGTGGAAGTCCCAGGGCCCAAAGGTTGAAGAACCTGTAGTTCTGATGTCCAAGGGCAGAAGAAGTTTGTCCCATTTCCAGAAGAGAGAAGGAGACTTAGCCTTCCTTCTGCCTTTTTGTTCTATTGAAGCTTTCAGCTGATTAGATGGTGCCTGCCCACATTGAGGGCAGATCTTCCTTACTCAGTCCACTGATTCAACTGCCAATCTCTTCTGAAAGGCATACCTAGAGATAACGCTTTACCAGCTATCTGGGTATACTTTAAGCCAGAAGATTAACCTAAAATTAGCCATCACACCTAAAATTAACCAACCCCCAAAATTAACCATGACAACCACTTTTGTGTATGAGCTGGTGTTATCATGAAGATGTGTTTCCAAAAAGAAAGCAGAGGCCTTTGTAAAAAATTCTTTCTTCTACTCACCTTGAGGTTTTATTTCAGTTTCAGCCATAACTAAAGGACTTTCTGTTTTTTGATATTCTGTGTATATTAAGTATTTTAATTTACTAAAGAGACTGGATAATGTTTGGCCATTAGCCTGAAAATAAAAATACAGCGAATAATTTAAAACAGAATTTCCCAGTGCTCTCAGGTTCCCCCATGTTTTATAACAATTATCCCCTAACTATCTCATTACTTTCTTCCAGTGAAATTCTTTGTGGATAATGTTACCTATGTTCATAAATTAAGAACATCAATATGTCTTACTGTGCTATATAATAAAAATATGTATTTCAATTTAAACAATTGGCCATGACTACTCAAGAAGTTATAGTATATTCACACTCTTGAATCTCTGCTTCATACCTCTGTGAGTACAGAAGTGGCATTGTAGATTAGTAGATTGATATAGTTGTGCTGTTTTGGGGATTCAGATACCACAAACAGTATTTCCCTGGGACATCTACATTTCAGAGATGAAGCACAAGTATTGGTAAAGCTTAAAAAAAGCACAGTGTAACTATAATTTACAGAATAGTTTGATTCTTGGAAAATTCAGTAAAGTAAAACCATGCAATATAAAGTATTTAATACGTAATAATTTTACATTTTACATCTATTTCTGGAATAGGAGACTGGCAGAACGTGTTTTCTAGTCACAACACTGCTGATCAAAACAGAAACTGGTCCAGACTAAAGTATAAAAAAAAAAAAAAACCACCAAAAACTGGCAGATGGGGCAAAAGCAATCCCTAGCTGCCCTCATTAGTCATTAGTATAAGACACTCCCACAAGCTCCATGACAATTTACAAATACCATGGCAATGGCCCAGAAGTTACCACCCCTTTCCTAGAAAATTCTAAATAATAATTTACATTGACCCACCTCCTAATTTGTATATGGCTAAGTGGGTTTAAGTGAGTATAATTACAGTTGCCAAG
Source organism: Piliocolobus tephrosceles (assembly GCF_002776525.5). Lineage (NCBI taxonomy): Eukaryota > Metazoa > Chordata > Mammalia > Primates > Cercopithecidae > Piliocolobus > Piliocolobus tephrosceles. Next base: position 57,022,935 of record NC_045455.1, read on the forward strand.
AGCCCATACATTGCTGACTCTGGGCACACTGCCTGTGAGTTAGCCCTGCTCCGCAAGGAGCAGTACCCTTCGATAAAAGGTTGCTGTGTAACACCACTTTGCCTTTGTATTCTTTCTATGATGAAGGCATGAGCCCCGCTGGGCTAAGCCCCAAATTTGGGGCTCACTTGTCCTGCAACAGTTTCTCTCTCTCTCTTTAAGGTAGGTGAATCTCTCTGTGGGGCACAAGATAGTTTTTACTGTACAGGTCAAACTGTGATGCTACCCCTGTAAATGCTGGTAGCATCACCTCAATTATTGTGACAACTAACATGCCTCAAGAAGTTTCCAAAATTTCCAAAATGCTTTCTGTGTCATATTAAGGCCTACTGAGCCTTCCCTCACTAGCTCAGATAAGAAAAACGAAACAAAACAAACCTTGATTCACATAATTGGGTGTTTCTAACTAAAACAGCAAAAGTGACTTTACTAATTACTACCTTTTATTGTAGTGTCAAATGGAACAGCTTCTAAGATCTTAAATATTTCTATCAAGGTAAAATGAAGGGAATTTTGACTTTTAAGAGCTTGAAGGGTTTGGTAGCCAAGAATTGAGTCAGCTAAAGGCATAAACTACAGTGTTTGATTAATGTAGCACCCTTATAAAATCTGTAAGAAATTTAACTTGCTAGGCTCCATAGGTGATCCAAAGTCCTGAATTTTATGATCCATTCTGAGTAGATACGAAGTTTATATACATTCATATATTTTACATTGCACATCACAAATGACTCAGGGCTAAGTTCATGAAGACATTCATTTGAGCTGCCCTTCTCCTTTAGCCATTTCTGTCTTACCTCAGATGCCCTTTCCTTTGCCAGAACAGCCTCTTACTTCAGCAGCTTAATTAAGAGCAATTCATATATTTATGTGGATGTATACCTGACTTGAATTTTTAGTTAAAATTAAGCCTGTAGCAAGATCTTGGTTACTTAAACCCTTATTTTGGTTGGTGCTGTTGAGAAATGTTCGATTTTAGGTGGTAGCTGTTTTTATAAGTACAACTTTTATGTAACTTAGAACATTCAATAAGTTAACTAGTTAACATTTTTGATAAGAGTAGGGAAAAGACAAAACTATAAAGTGCTTTGTCCTTTGCTGGAATCAGTACTGGATATTTGATATGTGCTTGCGGCTATCAGAATCTGAAACTTGGTTGGTTTATTTACTTTTTATTTTTTATGACTCACACGCAGCTCTTTCAAAGCAAGTGCAAGATAGCTTCAGGTGCAGCTGTTGTAAAAATACATAAATATATTGAAATTGTGAATCCTAATGACCTTATGAATGGCAGAAATCTGCAACTGTCTAATTATCTATAGTGATGTGAATATAATTTTATTTGCCTGCTGTGAATTTTAAAAGTTCTTTTGGTAAGTATTTTACCTGTTAAAATGATCTAGAATACTTTCTTCTCTCCCTCTTCAGCTCTTTTTTCTCTCATTCCTTCAGGCAGAACTACACGTAAATCATTCCAAAACAATTAATGCTGCTTTAGTCACAAATTATTGATTTTTCCATTCGTAGTGCATGTAGAATTGCTGCTTTACTTAGATTCTAAACTGAGGCATTTTAATTGTGTTTTCCAGGAAGATATGAATTTAAATGAAGATAAAAAGGCACCATTGCGGGAAAAGGACTTCAGTATCAAAAAAGAAATGGTGATGCAGTACATTAATACTGCTTCTAAGACAGTAAGTAAAACTGTCAAGTTGAAAAATACTGCCGAACATGTTTTAATATGGAAAACAACACATTTGTTTAATGAAGTGCTTAAGGTTGTGGGCAACTGTAATCAGAGGGCTTCTGAATATATAATTAAGGGCACAAGTATTTTACATTTGTTTAAATTAAAAATATTTCTCATCCTACAACTTTTAAGCTGCTTGTGTTTTTTAGCTAGTTACATTGCTAAGAAACACTGTGGGGGGACTACTCTGTCACCTTTTCTTGTTAGTGAATCAATATAGTCATTGATTTTTAATGTCACTTATAAATCAGAGTGATATTTGCATTATAGAAAAGTGAGACTGATTTTACTGTCTACATCAAGGTACATAATAGTGGCTTAGAAGTGTATCTTAGTAATGTGAATCTCCCTATGAATAAAATTATCTTGTAACAAATTATAAATGTTGGTATTAAAAGGAGCATTAGGCCTCTATGTGGCTGCCAATTTTCTAGAGACACATGAAATATGTGGGCGGAAGTAATGACTAAATGTCTAAGAAACCATGACTGGCACACAGAATCGATTGCATTTATTTCATGGGAAAACAAATGAGCTGGACTAGTCATATACAAATTGTGAATAAATGGATTGGATGAAAAATATAAAATGGAAGCCAATGAAGAAGCAATCAGTAGAAAGACAGTAGAAAATGATTTTGGCTCAATTTACAACAGAATTGGATTAGGAAAAAGTAGCTTAACACACTAGTTTTCCTTGTGTATTTTAACCTAAGTTCAGGTTACAAGAACATAAGTTATTTATACTTTAACAACGTTTATCTGCTAGACCAGTGACTCTGAGGTATTTCTTTTGGAAGAAAGACACGAGTGATGTTTAATTTTTAAACATGTCTCATGTTTTGGCAACTTGCCCTTCAGGTATAGAAATCACGATGAGTACTGTGCTTTTTTTAGCTCTTTGTATAGATGGACTCTGTATCCCTGCTACTATGATACTGATACTAATTGCCTTTGTCCTTTAATTATACTTATATATCACAAATTGGTATTGGTCGGTTAAGAGTCAGAGCTCTGGTGTTTTGGATCTGCTTATGTATCTCTGCCTGACCTTGGAAATCTTATTTTACCTCTTTGATTCTCAATTTCCTTACCATAAAATGGGAATACCTACATAGTGGACTCATTATCAGAGTTAAATGGGCAGGCATGGTGGTTTGAGATGTCAAGGTGGAAGGACCTCTTGAGGCTAGGAGTTTGAAAGCAGCCTGGACAACATAGTGAAACTTTGTCTCAACCAGAAAAAGAAATTAGCTGGATATGGTGATGAGATCCTGTAGTCCTGGCTACTTGGGAGACTGAGGTGGGAGGATTGCTTGAACCCAGGAGTTCAAGCCTGCAGTGAGCTTCCATCACATCACTGTACTCCAGCCTGGGTGACAGAGTGAGACCCTGTCTCTAAAATAATAATAAAAACAAAATTAAATTGTTTATTCCATGATTAGAACACAACATATTTTATGACTAGTGACTGCCTCTTGTGGTAGCAGTGGTGGTGGTAGCAATCGTTTGTTTTTCTTTGTAATTTGTTTATTGTTCTTGTTATCATAATCATTATACCATAATTTAAAATATAGGGAAAAGTACATCAGTAAAAATACAAATTTACTATTTGTAAGTTCACATTTCTAAGGTTTTTTTTTTTGTTGTTGTTTTTTAAGTGTCTATAAGGCCAGGTGTGGTGACTCATGCCTGTAATTCCAGCACCTTGGGAGGCCTAGGCAGGCAGATCACTTGAGCCCAGGAGTTTGAGACCAGCCTGGGCACCATAGTAAGGCCCTGTCTCGACAAAAGATACAAAAATTAGCTGGATGTGGTGTCTTGTGCCTGTAGTCCCAGCTACTCAGGAATCTGTGTCCTCTGGAGCAGCACTGGATGTACATAACAGAAACACATAAACATATATGTAATAGGAGGTGAAATGTGATGTGGAAAAAAAATAACAGACGGGTGAGTGTAGATAGTGTTCATGTTTTGTGTAGTGTTCATGTCAGTGAAGACTACCCTGTTAAGGAATTGTAAATCTAACAAGTAGGAATTCATTTAATATAATTATAAGAGATATGACATCAGTTAGAACTGGTTTAGAAAACCTTGGCATGATAGTTCATATTAATTCTTGAATTTGAGATAATAAACATACTCTAAAGAAACAAACTGTTTTGAACGTTGTTATGTGAATCTATTTCAGTTTGCATTCACTGATTTTCAACTTTAATCCTCTAATCATTTTGGAGTAAGGTTGAAATTTGTTTACCACAATTAGGTAATTAAATTATCAGGATTGAAATAGATTAGTTATCTAAAGTGTGATTATAGCATTGACTTATTTAATTAGTGTGTGGAGGATCATGGCTCTTCCTAGGAAGGTTCTGAATAATTTGGCAGATGGTTAACATTCTAGAAAGTTCAAGCTGACCAGTCATTTATTTTTGCTCTGGAAGTAGAAACACATTTTATTAACTCTAGGGTACTGACTTTGTCATGCCACTTTATTTACATTAATGACTGTTGAAAAAGTTATGCTGAAAAGAACAGAATCAAAGTTCATAGATACATTGTTCTACAAAGGATATGAAAAGGATAGAGGATAAAAAAGATATACTTTTGTTATGGTTTTAGGCTTACAATTGCTTCAAGATTCTCTTTTTTTGGGTAAGCATTAATATTATTTTTTGGAAATTAGTACTGATGTCTAACAGTGTATATGGTTTGAAAATATTTAACCCTCAAAATATTAACCCTCAAAGTAGGCCTAACGTAGATAAGGTTGGTTTTTAGAATTTAAAAAAAATACCACCAATCAAACTAAGTTATTTCTAAACCTTAATAAGTTTGAATTTAGATGGCACAAGAATAAAACTGAATTTGTGCAGTTAGGAAGGATTATTACAATTTTATTAAGCAAGTGTTGTATTTAGAAGCAGAAAATACCAGATTTACGTTTTTCTAACTTCCAGGTCATGGGAACGTGATCCAGGTTATTTTTTTATGTACACTCTCGTGGGCAGTTCCACTTGGGGGTTTTTGAGAAAGTTTTCCCTCCCTCATGAAAGGATCTAGAGTTGGAGAGCCACTTTGTTCTGCCATTGGATGTGATTGTGAGAGGTTGTACAGTGCTTGATGTCACGGAGCTGCTTCTCTGGCTTAATGCATTCCTGCCCCTAGACTCTTCATTACGTGAAGTGATGCAGGTTCTCATGGAAGCTGCTCCGAGTTTTTTCTTTGCCACTGTCAAGAGTCCTGATATACCATCCACATGCATTTTTGCCTGTGCTGGATCTTTAATTCTAATTCATTCTGGAAATTACTGTTTCCATTCAAAGGAGCATCCTTAAGATGCTCCCCTCACTCAGTGTGGGCTCACTCATAGCATAGATGAGAGAGGTACTACAAGGCACTGTGCCCATTCCATGGTAAATGACTCAACTCAGATGTTTAACAGCAAGTTTATTGGAGAAAATGTCTTTCAAGAAGAATCCAGACTTGACTTGTTTGATCATATAACTGGAGGGTAAGACAGTGATGCAGTTAGTGGTAAAGACCTTGATAGCAGGGTGTGATATGAATAGGCCAAATGGAAGAGGATCCATAGTTTCCAATAAATGTAAGAACAAAAAATTCTGGACCAGAACAGAGAATGCTCTTGCAAACCACAACTGCCTGAGGATTTTCACTATTTTTTAAAATAGAAAAGAATTAGAAATTAATATACAAATCTATTATATACATATAGATGTATGTAATAGTAATGCTTAACCTTGAGTATAGTTCTCATTCGTTATTAGAGTTTGACTATTTTTAATCTTATCTTCCCTTAGAATGCTTAAAGTACTCCATCAGATACTGTTAAAAGATGATTTCTGTGGTTAAGCTTCTTATGTTCGAGTGCACAAACCAAGCATAGAAGATATATCCTAATAGAATTACTGCCTTCACTTAGTTTTCTTTTTCCTCTTTTCTTTTTGGGATGGTGCATCATACCCTATGTCTGTGATAGAAATGTTTATTAATGCTTATTTTCTTGTAGGTGCTTGAGTTATATTAAAGGTGAGCTGTTTCTAGATATATTATTTCTGGATAATGTGAGAAAAATCTCATGATGGGGGTCATGGGAGACCATGGATTAATTTATATACAATTAAAATATGTGTTAAAAAGGATTCTTATTGATCTAAATCCATTCTGAACAAGATTTATGTATTTTTTCTCTATCAATCACAAAGGGTTAGTAAAAATAAAATATATGGCTGGGCTTGGTGGCTTACGCCTCTAATCCCAGCACTTTGGGAGGCGAAGGTGGGTGGATCATTTGAGGTTAGGAGTTCCAGATCAGCCTGGCCAACATGGTGAAACCCCGTCTCTACTAAAAACACAAACATTAGCTGGATGTGGTGGCATGCACCTGTAATCCCAGCTATTCAGGAGGCTGAGGCAGGAGAATCACTTGAACACGGGAGGCGGAGGTTGTGGTGAGCCGAGATTGTGCCACTGCAGTACAGTCTGGGCGACAGAGTGAGACCCTTTCCCCCTCCTTGCCCCCCAAAAATAAATATGCATTATACCTTTCCTGTCTGTTGAGAGGAAGGAGTCTTCTATTTGCCGTTCTACTTTTAGGTTTGACAGGGTAATCTGCAGCAATATGAAACTAGGGAAGTCCTGAGAGGCCAAAACCTATATTCCAGACAAGTGAAAGCAGACCCTTGAAAGGAGGAGAAGATTCTTGAAGTCGGCAGAGACTCAGGGGGCAGAGTAAGGATAGAGGGAAGGAGGCCAAGTTTGAGAGATAGATTAGAAAGGCGAACCAAAGAGATGTGTGGTCCTTTGTGGGGAGGCGGGGTTTCTGGGAGAGATTTGGAGAGATATTTAAAGAGATTTTGAGGGAAATTTTGGTTTATGTTATGTAGTGTAGTGTGTTTGTTGTGTCTCCAGGAATACTTCAGTAGCGATGAACATTTGCTTATCAGTGCTTTGGGAGTTACCTTTTCCCCCCAATTAATTTTCATAGTTCAAGATGATTAAACTGTCCAGACAGTTTAATTACCTACAGATTACAACTGGACTGCTTCCTGTTAGCATCTGTATTACAGCTGCATTAACATGTCCAGTTTAGGTGAGCTGATATCTAAGGATAGCCTAATCTCACATTTCTAAGATTCTTAATTAGAACATACATTCTTTATTTTATATGTATGTTTTTGTTTTATCTTTTTTGATTTTTTTGGATCAAGAAGCAGAATTCCTCTTTTATAAATGCTCCTGAAAGTTTGCTAGCTCCTTCTTTTTCCCTGTCAAGCTGGTTTCCAAGTGAATGTAAGGGCTATTCTGAGGCATTTATTAGAAAAGTTTTGGATACAGTTTTAATTCTTTGAACGCTTCCTTAAGTATTATTGTAGTAGTTCTTCCTCAGACTTTTTAAACGTGAAAGTTAAATATCAAGTATTAATGATCATAACTTTACGAGGCGTAAAGACCATTACAAAAGTTTTTTAAGCAACACAATGAAACAACTGAGTCTAAATTGAGTTCATAAGTGTAGAATTATAGTTTCTTGTGTGTGTATGTATATATTTGTGTGTATGGATATATGTATAATATAGTGTTTAAAAGTATTTTGAAAGGTCTTGTCATAGTACTGTTGTTCTAGCTCAATAGGCCATGATGTTCTCAAGGATGGAAGACCTTGTATTCTGTAATATTATTTTTCTAGGCATATCTTGATCAGAAAAGAACTATGTTTAAGAAAATATCAGTCATATATTTGGGTTTGTGTGCACAGTCGACCCTCTGTATTCATGGGTTTTTCATCCCATGAATTCAACTAACCACAGGTTGAAAATATTTGGAAAAACAATTGTGTTTACGCTGGACATGCACAGCTTTCTTTTATTGTTATTCCCTAAACAATATAATGGCTATTTACATAGCATTTACATTGTATTAGGTATTGTAAGTCATCTAGAGATGATTTAAAATATATGGGAGGATGTGAATGTTATGTGCAAATACTATGCCATTTTATATCAGAGCCTGGAGCATCTCTGGATTCTGGTGTCTGTGGGAGGTCCTGGAACCAATCTCCCATGGATACCGAGGGGTGACTGCATTTTCTCTAGATGGAGAATCTGGAATTGATTTGTTACTTTTAGCATTGATTTGTTAATATTGTAATATTAGTAGGGCATTTTAATGCATTTCAGTGTCAGTTTTTCTTGTTTTCAGTTACAGTTTCCAATGTTAATTTTGTAAAACATTGTCAGGTACAAGTAAATTAAGTTCTTTTTATTTTCTCTCACTTTTTTGTTGTTGTTACTTAAAGGAGGCTTACATTTTAACCACTAGAAACTTAGAAGAACCAAAGTTTCACACATTCTTGTTAACATTAACATGGTTTTTTTTTTTTTTTTTTTGCTTCTATTTCAGATTACGGATTTGATAAAAACACCCCTGTAACACAAAAGCTTAGAAAAAAGTTTGTGATTGACATTAGATGTATCTAATAAACACAATGCCCTTATGATGCTTTGCCTGCTTGTTTCCAGGTCTTACTTGCTGACTAGCAGAAAATTTTAGAGCCTCAGCACAATGAACTGATTTCTTGTTAAGACTATTTTCTAATAATCTAGCTGGCACTTTAGTTTTCATTTGTCCCTATATAGGATAGGTTTTATGTATGCACAGTGAAAATGATCTTCCAACAGCTAAAATTCATCCAGATTCCTTGTGAGTTGTTTCTGGGCAGCACCAGTGGTGTTTCATGTTCTCTAGTATTACTGAATTGTGTTTTTGTTTAGGTAGGAGATGATAATGAAGAAACGGATCATTTTTTCTTTTTTTGGAGGAGTAAATTATATTGCTTACGTTAGAATTGTATACTTTTGATCTTTAAAAAATCTTATAGGTAGTTAAGACAGCTTTTCTTTTATTATAGCATTTTTTAAAAGTTTCATCAGATATAGAAAAACTGCTATTTACTAGTTGAATTTTATTAGATCCTGAGTTGATTAATGATGTTTATACAACTTGTTGGCATTAGAGGTCATCCAAGGCTGTTTTCATCTTGTCACTGAATTGTTTTCATCTTGTCACTGAGTTGTTTCTTGGCCTAAGACATTTTGCTATGCTTGTGCTTACTTTTTAGATTTTTATGAACATAATTAAACTTACGTCAAGTAACCATGAATGTAATGATAACTTTGAAAGTGCCACAAGAGGCATGTGACATCCGTGTGTACAATTATAAAGAACCTTTTAAAACAAGGAACACTTCTAAAGGAAAAAGTGAAAATTTAAGAAAATAAATGCTATGTATGTGCAGGTGTCTTTCAGTGAGCAAAAGGGCTAAGTAATTGATGAAATGAGGAAAAAGTTTCCAGGAGTAATAACTCTTGATCTTGATAGCCAGTAGAATCATCTGGGGAACTTTAACTATTTAAATGTCCAGGCCTTACCACTTAACACTTCCATAAAACAGTTCCTGTGGATGGGACCCAGGCATCAATATTGAGTAAAGCCCTCCTGGTGATTCTAGGGTACAGCCAAGAATGAGGACCACTGGGCTGTAGAAGATGAGCCTTATCACCAGATGTCTCTTAGTATAACATTAATTTAACAAGAGATCAGGAATTGACAGAATTTAAAGGCTAAGCATGGACCATTTACTATTAAAACTATTATCTAGTCACAGTGACTTCAAGGATAGTTTGCCATATGCATAACATCAAAATGAGTGTTCAAGTAGCATAAATACAGGTAGCTGCCAAGAAATTCTGTATGACATTTGGTTACTAGTAGAGATAATCAAAGGAGAAGGTTAACTATTGTAACAGAGAAGAACTTGCTTTATTTTGGAAAAAGATGCCCAATAGAACAGGTATCAGTAAGGAGAAGAGTATGCCTGGTTTTAAAGCTTCAGTGAACTTATTCACCTTCCTAGTTGGTGGCATTAAACTTAAACACCAATTTGATTTCTTAGTTATTCCTAAAGGGCATAAATTCTATACATACTTTAAAAAAATCCTTAGTAGGCTAATCCATCACTTTGATGCCCAAAAGGCATTTGTTCCCAATTTAATGGTTTCCTCACTTGTTAGCATTTCCTCACCAGCTCAGTGTAGTGGTTTCCCCCACAACCCTCAAGACAATAAATATGGTTGGTATAGCCTCTTACTATCAATGTGATGCAAAAATTTTTCAAATGCTTTTATTACCAGAAGGCCTTCCAGAGTAGATTAATTAAATTAAGATTCTGTCCTTAGCATTTGTTGAGGTGTGGAAACCAAATAGGCCAACAGTAAATTTAATCTTAGGTTTTGACTATTCCTTGTATATTACTGTTATGGTAGATTTTATTTTTGGATTTTTTTTTTTTTTTTTTTAATTTTCTTGGGAAACTGCTTTGTACTACTTTGGTGAGTTTAAAACCTTTTTTTCTGCATTTTTGTTAAGGATGACTTTGTTATACTCTCTTATTTAGTAGATATATTTAGTAGTAGTTTTTAAATTTTTTTTATTTAGGTCTGGAAGGTATCTTACACTATCTTTAAATTTTGCACACAAGGGAATGGTTCAAGGGAGTGTGTGACATTCCCACGTTAATGCCATGGCTAGGACTAGAAACTAGGGTTTTTGACTTAAAGAAAAAAAAACCCTTTGTCAAATAAAAATAGTTACAGAAAACATCAAAAAACAAATGTGTAGCTTAATGAATTATCATAAGGAGAACACCACACAGATAAGTAAATAGAACCTTGCCAGTCATCCTGCAAAGTACTCCATCTGCCCTGTCCCATGCTAAAACCTCTCTTCAGTTTATGTATATTTTAGCCTAAAAGTAATCACCATCTTGACTTTTATGGGAATCACTTCCTTGAGTTTCTTTCTAGTTTTATCACTCAAAAGTGCATCCACGGATTATAGTGTTTTCTTTCTTTCTTTCTTTCTTTCTTTCTTTCTTTCTTTCTTTCTTTCTTTCTTTCTTTCTTTCTTTCTTTCTTTCTTTCACTCAAAAGTATATCATCAGACTATAGTTTATTCTTCCATCCATCTGTCCCTCCATCCATCCATCCATCCATCCATCCATAGGGTCTTGCTCTGTCACCCAGGCTAGAGTACAGTAGTGATCATAGGTCACTGTAATACTGAATTATGTAGTGATCATAGCTCACCGTACATAGCTAGAGTATAGTAGTGATCATAGCTCACCATAATACTGAACTCCTGGGCTCAAGTGATCCTCCCACCTCAGCCTTCCAGAGTGCAGGGATTACAGGCATGCACCACTGTGGCCTTTCTTTATTTAAAAAAATTTTTTTGAGAGGGAGTCTCTGGGTCTATTCTGTCCAATCACTGTTGAAGCAAGTGATAGATTCATGGGGTCAACACATGTGCTACTGTTGCTTATATCTTAAAATTTGGAATATCTCTATGTCTTGTTTTATCTTCAGTTATTTTATCCAGGACATTCTGAATTTTGCTGATTTGTATGTTTGTGGTAAAGTGAACATCCTATCCTCTGTATTTCCTGCACAGAGACAGCTAGATCTAGAGGCATGATCAGACTCAGGTTTCATCTCTTTAATAAGATCATAAGGAGTATTATATTCTTTCATTAATATCTAGTTTGCAATTAGAATTCTATAATTTCATTTTCATTTATTGGAATACTTTTACAAAGAGACGTCTCTCAAATACTGTTTGGTTAGCCAGTGATATAGGAAATTTAGGATAAATGCTTTATTCTTTTCCTTTATTTGCCAGCTTTCAATACATTGATTTCATTCTCTATCATTCTCTGAAGATGATCAATCATTTTTAATATCATAAAAAATTTATGCATTACAATTATTTCTAGTGAAAATCAAATTGTCCCATCTTTGGCCATTGGGACCTGTCTAGTTGACTCCTAGTCATTTTGGTCTGATGATCAAGCTCCTCCTCTAGAATATTTATCCTGCTAAACCTGGTATCAGTTGACTCTTTCCTTTAGTGTGGGGAATGATATTTCAAAGTTTACAAGCTGAGGGCCAAGGATACTTACTGTTCTTTTTGTTTAATTGCTGTTTTTAGTGGAGAGATAGAAGAATAAAAAAGCATGTGTGGATGTGTATTTAAAAAGTTTTTATTTTGCATATGTTCTGTCTCCAACTGCTATTTTTATCCTACTGTGTCAACATTGACTAAGCATATAGCCATTACATTTCACACTCTTCCTTTTAGTCCTCATTTAGTTTTAACCTCATTTAGTAACTATATGTGAATGCTCACCACTGTCCTTACATTATTTCTGCAGACATTTTGTTTGTCTGAAGTTTGTTCTTTAGTAGATTCCTCTGAAGGACTCATGGAAACAGTATTTCCTGAGTTTTGCATGTTGGTAATAGTGTATGCCCTTTATTGTTTAGTCAGCTTTGTTGACTATATAAAATATAGTTGATATAAACTATCAACTGTTGATATAAAATCCTTGGCTCACATGTTTTTTTGCTTAGGATCTTGAATAATACTATTTTTTTTTTCTAGCGTAAAGCTTAATGGCATTGTTGTCAAAAGGTCAGCTGATAACTAACTTTTAGTTATTGTCTGTCTTTCTTTGGGATATCTGACTTAGGATTATCAAGTACACAGTATGCTCTTTTATTGTGTTTTTCTTTTTTTCTTAAATTTCTTTTTCTTTCATTGATGTGTTCTAGTTTTTCACTTTGGTTTTCTTTTTCATGGATTCTGTTATCTGTATGTTGGATTTTTGTCTATCTGTAATATGCCATCTTCTCTCAAATGGTTTTTATCTTATTCTTTATTTCTTTTTCAGTTTTAAAAATTTTATTTAATTCATGTCTGCATTCTCTTAGGACATTGTGTTTATTCTTGTGTTCCTTGTTAGTTTTTATTTCTGAAATGATTTTTTAATTTCTATTTTTTTCTTGAATTCCCTCACTGCATTTTTGAGTGTGTCTTAGTCTACTTTAAATATTTTTTCATGTCTTATATATTCTCTTAATGTCTGTTAGTTCACTTTGAAATTGTAAATTACAATTTGATTTATGGATTTGTCTTTGAGGTGTCTTTCATCTTTTACAGGAATTTTCTGCTCAATTTTGATTTCACTTTCAGCACTTTCTCTTCAGTGTAGGATCCTGTTCTGGAAAGAGCTGTGGCAACTCATGGGACATAGAGTCCTCCAGCCCCTTCAGATCTTTTCTGGACCTCTTGTAGTCACCCACACTCCTTCTAGTTTCAGCTGCTGCTTTCAAATTGGCCTACTAAGATGTCCAATGGATATCTCTGGGCCATTTTGGCGTTACCTTGTTTTCATGTTCATTAACTACTCTGTTGCCTCCCTTTGGTTCTTTCCATAGGGATATTGCTACTGTCGGGATCTTGTGGGTGTTGGTGGTTTGTCTTCAACTTCCTTCAATTTGAGGATTATTGAGAAGGTATTTTGTCACTCAGTACTGTTGGGTATTTGATTTTGCTACTTAGTTATTTTGTCTTTTTTTGTGTGGGAGATCAGGGAGTTTTCAAAATTGTATTGCTGCTGCCATCTGCCTAGATCCTCTAGTCTGATTTTGAATCTCATATTCTTTTCTTTATTCTATGCCGATTTATGTCTTTGGTTAAAAAACAATTCAGGGTTATTAGCACCCCCCTGCCCTAACTATTAGGGTAGAAAATAATGACATTTTTTCTATGTAACTTTCAGCTGTTAGCTCTTGGTTTTGCTGTTATTTCATCCATAAACTTTCATTAAATCTCTTAATGGTCCATGACCTACAAATAGTTTTAAGCTTAATTTCTACGCTATGCTTATGCAGTGTTATCATTTCCTTATGTAGTTTCAGTAAATTATGCAGGATGCATCCCTTTCTGAATCCCACTGATAGCTGGGAAATTCAGACTGCCCTTCAGTACTATACCCCACCCCTAGAAAAATAGGTCTCATCTGCTTGTGTATATCTATAAATTAGTGAGTGTGTTAAATCTATCACAGCATGAAATCACTTCAAGCGCTGTGAAAGACTATCTTAAAGAATTTAAATTGATTGCAGATGTTAGTGCAATTAAGCAGGCCTGATGAGCTCAGAATCATGTTTCTCAGATTTGAATATGAATTCATTTAAAAAAATTATAGTGATGTACTCCATGTAAATGGAGTTCATAGGCATCTAAGAGTTTTTATCATCTTCTGTTTTAAAATGGCTGAGCAATGTGAAAAGTGATGCGTGACCCCTTGTGCAGATACTTGTATTACTTTGGATAAATGTGTATTATTTGTCTTGAGTATATAGAGGTGACACTGAATGATTATTTCCTTTGTTAATTCATTTGTCTACTGATTAGTTTGTCTATCTTTCATGTCTATAATTCATTTAAAAATTATACTATAGACAGAAAGTATAATGTTATTTTGTTGCATTTTTAAGACAAAAAATTGAGTATGACAAACAAGTCAAATGTGTTGGCTTAGATTACAATTTTACTCTTGAGTTCAGATCTCTTGACTAATCGAACTTTACCTACCTTAATTTCTTTTACTTTATTTTAGCTGAAATGTGAAAGCTTTCTAGTTATTATTTTAAAATACAACATACTGGGTTTCAAATTAGAAAGTGAATTCTGAAACCAAACTATAACAAGATTAAGTAGAGTGTACGGTATGTTCATTTTCAATTTATTTCAAATTGATCTGTGCACATTAATTAATTAAACTCATCAATTTCTATAGCACATTGTAGAATGTTATGGACATTAGGGCTTTATTATATATACAGGAGTAAAATAAAGTAGAAGAATGGTGAATAATTGTATTTTGCTACTGTTTTTAAATACTAAGAAATCACTGAAATATTGTTTGAAGGGTAATGACATTAATGATTTTTAAATAGGGACAAAGAATACAATATATTTTTTTCTAGATGGTAAAAATTAAAGCTGTATTCTGTACTATTTTATAATAACTTATTTAGCTTTTAAGACTAGACTTTGTTTCCTGGAGTTAAGAATCTAGCTTTGTTGCTTCTAACTTTGTGATTTCAGAAAATTCATTATTTTTCTCTAGGACTCAGTTTACTAAATTATAAAATTTAGGGGTTTTTGTGTGGGAAAGTATGGTATAGGGGCTAGGTTTAAAGTCTTAACAGTTCAAGTCTTCTAATCCAAGTTCAAGTAAAGTGTAAAATGAGCCTGAGTAAGTAAATGTTACAGTCGAAGCCTTCTTAAATCTGATTCATATCTGTAATGAAAAGTTGAATAAAAAGTTAATAAAACTGGGTATAAGAAAAAATAACACATATTGTATTTTTCCCACACATGAAATATACAAGTATTGTATTCACGGCCAATCTTTAGATACTGAGTCAAACCCTTTTCTTTGAGTAGGAATGGCTCTCACTTTGTTTTTTCCCACGTAAGACATGCCCATAAGACATCATCTGTGATCATTTTTGTGTGTGTTTTGAGTAGACGAATAATTTATACTTGTAAAGCAATCTAAGTTTAGACTTATAGGAGATGTATATGGTTTTTACAATGTGATTTTTTTTAAATCTTTAACCTATATGTAATTTTTAAGATAAATTGTTTTAAGAACTTACCCTAATGTTGTCTTTCTTAAGCCCTAATAATACTCTTTCTTTTAATTCTCATATATGATTACATTAATGAACACAGAACAGTACATAAACAGGGGTACAAAAAGTCAACTCTTGGTATTCCCAGAATTCAGTTTATGGAAGTAGATGTGTAGCCTTCGGTATGCTTTGAGCATCTATTACTTACTATGTTATAGAATAATGGAATGCCTAATATTGAATATCTGTCTCTGGAATCTTAAATAAATCATGTTTTATTTTTTCTGGTGAACTTTGTTTTCTACCCCTTCCCCAGCGGAGTCATAGCAATATATTTTTCTGTAACTTGTTTTATTTTTCCCCCAGTTAACTTTTCTACCCTTTTTTTTCTGTCAGAAATGACCTACTGAATTCAAACTGACTCAAAAACAGAGCATATTGGCTCGTGCATCTGAGAAGCCTAGTATTGGCTTCCGGCAGGCGTAGATCTGGGTTCTCAAATGACCTAAGGATCGGTTCTTTCCGTATCTCTTAGCCCTGCTTTTCTAATCTTGGCTTCATTCATGTAAGTTCTTTCTGTATCTAGAAGGTTAGTAGAACCTCCCAGTTTAACACCTATATTTTAGGTCTATTAGTCTCCAAAAATTTTAGGTCACTGACCCCATTGATTTTTAAAAAGTTGATTATATGTTACTAAGCTAATATATATGTATTATGAACATGTCTATACCTCATATTTGTTATATTCATTTTATATGTAATATAGATTTTATTTCAAATATATGTGAATTGAAAATATAAATAAAACAATGTATTACTATTTCATTTGCAAACTTTGCCTCTTTTTTTTTTTTTTTTTTTTTTGAGACAGAGTCTTGCTCGTCACCCAGGCTGGAGTGCAGTGGCGCGATCTTGGCTCACTGCAAGCTCTGCCTCCCGGGTTCACGCCATTCTGCTTCAGCCTCCCGAGTAGCTGGGACTACAGGCACCCGCCACCACGCCCGGCTAATTTTTTCTGTATTTTTATAGAGACGGGGTTTCACCGTGTTAGTCAGGATGGTCTCGATCTCCTGACCTTGTGATCCGCCCGCCTCGGCCTCCCAGAGTGCTGGGATTACAGGCATGAGCCACCGCACCCGGCCCAAACTTTGCCTCTTAAATCAGTTTGGTCTCTATTTAATTTTTAATATTTTAGGTATGTTAGATTCATGACAAATTCTTTTTATTAGTTTTCTTCTAAAAATTACTCCCTTTTCCACTCCTGAATTTTAACTTTAAAAGACCCATTCTATTCTATCCCGTATAAATGAACTTAACCATATTCACTCAAGGATGTTCTGGGATCATGTGCACACATGCAGTAACCAGTATACTTCTCCAAACTTCGTGCTGACCTCCACCTTGACCACTTCAAGTCTTTTTTCGTTCTTGCCTTGCCTGTACTAATTCTGCCCTTCTTATACCACAAACCAGCTCTTGTTCTCTCTTTAGCCACATTTAATTATTCATTTTGAATTTGCTGTTTTGACTTCAGCATTGCCACTCTTTTTGCCTATTGAGTTAGTAGTTGAGGGCACTGAGTGAGATATAATATGCTTTGGTTCTGCCTTTTTGTGTTGCACTTGGAGGAAAAGACATGTACTGAGGTAATGTGTCATTCAGGCAAAATAAATCCTTAAAAGAGTATTACTTTTGTGAATTCTTCATTATTCACTTTGATGGGGATCTTGGAGGCTCACAAACTTGACTGGTCAACATACAAAGACTCAGTTTGCATTTCATGAGCAGGCATACAATCTGTTTTAATGGAGACTGGTGTATAAAAATCCAAATGTCACTTTAGTAATTTACAATCAGAAATATTGTTCTTAAGACTTTTGTAGTCTCTTCTCTCCTTATAGGCTAGTCTACACAGGAAGCCAAATGATAGAGAGTTGCTTACTTGGTTTGTTGGATGACCCACTATGGAGATAATTGGGCATATATTTAGACTAAGGTCCTGCCACTGTGCTTGCACCCAGCATCATGTGCTTTCCTTTAATGTAATAAACTAGAAGCTCCACGAAGGCAGAGAAATCTTGCTGCAGCAAAAACTAGATAATTATGTTTATGTGTCTAAGCACTCCCTTTCCTGGGGAGTTGCAATGGTATTTTGCAGCACTTTAGGTCTCTGGACATGTTTGCAGGCACCACACAGACTGCCTCCTCCTGTAACACATGCTCACCTCTCTTAGAGTACTCTGAAATTGATAAAGTCATACTTTCTTATGGCAACTAAAATAAATTTATTTTATTTTGAGGTCACAAATTAATTTTATTTTGATATTGGTGCAACTGTGTGTGTGTGTGTGTGTGTGTGTGTGTGTGTGTGTAATCTCCTGGGTCATTTTACTGGGAGTCTCATTTTATCTCATATTTTGGTTTTCCTTAATTTAATCTGAAGTTAATTATAATTTAAGATTTGGGAATATCTTATAGTTGGCAAAATGTATCTCTCCTAAAGTATACTTCTTGTCTGGTTATGTTTTAGAGAAGAGTTAGATGAGAACTGGTGTTCTCATTTTATTTTTTCACTATTTAGATTTTATAGCTCATGATCTTTACACATTTCCCCCTGTCATTTTTGAGGATTTTTTTTTAGAACACAAAGGTTGTTTCAGTAATCAAAATAAAATGATTAGAAATTCTAAGATCAACTTGTTTAGTAATCAAGTAACATTCCAAGTATCATTCATTTATTCATATGCTCAAATTTAAAATTATTAAAATCAAAGATACAACTTAAAAGAATAGAGTATCTCTTAATGAAGCAGTCTTTAACTAGTGTGAAATAATTTGTTACTATTTTATTGCTTTGTTTTGTCTACTTATGTGAAAAAGGTGTATGATTTATATATACTTCTCACATTAACAGTGCTATAGAAGTAATGCTTTTCTTCTGATATATGATCAGAATTCAGATATCATTTTAATGCCCAATAAATAAGTAACAAGATAAATGAGTGAATAAAAGTCTTAAATTACTTTTGTATAATGCTTATTTAAGATTAATGGCAAAATCCAAGTTTAGATTGTGACCAGTGGGTAATGTGCTAAGTAAAGATATTTAAAATATAACAGTTTTAACAGTCTTTTTTCTTCTTTGAAAAGTAATTCATTGTTACAGAAAATTTAGAAAATATAAGACATTATGTGGAAAGAAATAAAAATCCTACTAAAGATGAGGCATTTTTATATAATATTAAGGTTGTTTTGATTTTTGAAAAGCCTATATAGGAATATTATAACAGTAAAACTAAGATTTCTATAACAGAAAAATTAAATATGACTTTTCCTGTTATGTCAGCATTTTGACAGAAGCCCAGAGGCTGAGGCTATCAGGTGCTGAAACAACACAGCCATGAAAACAAATTGCGAAGCCTACTGTGCTACCATTAGCCTGTCATCTACTTTGAAACTATACGAGATAAGGTTCACAGTAATTTAAGAAATGGAAGGTTGACAGAGGGGGTTTCTTTGGAGAGAGAGGTGTCAGAGTGCTGTGATATTATTTCTGACCCTTTGTGAGGGACTGGAGCCAAATGAGTGGACATTTGACAGAAGTACTCAGAGGTTGATGTGCATCCCTTCCAGTTTGGAGACACAGATTGGAACCTTACTCTATTCATTCTGCTAGGTCCTAAAGGCAAGAAGCTATTCGAGCTGCTTTGGTGGCAGAGCAAAGAAAAAAGATTAGATTTATGGTTGGAACAAGCTGGACTTGTGCCAAAACATTGGCCAGATGTGGATCTTTCAGGAGCCGTTGACTTTGACTTGTCTTAGGAGGAATTTTGTCCCAAGGGGATGCCCTGAATGTGCAGTGACCCCAATACGGGCAGTTTATGTAGGGTGGACTGCTATTTCTTTAGTAGTATTTCTTTACTGTCTGAGTAATGCACATATGCATTCCATGGAAGATGTAGTCAACCCTTGGATTTCAGCTACATCTGGAGGACCATGGCACCAGAGTTTAACAGTGATGCTTGATTATCGCAGTTTTCTGCATCTGTCTCCCTTTCTTCCCCACTGTGTCCAGCCCTGAAGGTAATGGAGGAAACCTGATAAGATGGCATGGTGGAATGGAAGTACAAGGTGGGAAAATGCTGAAGATCTGCAGCCCTGTTCATCACTATAGATTTCTTTGAGTGAGGTTCACACTGAGAAAGGGGAGAAACTTTAACATAGTTAAGACTGTCTCTTCAGAAAGAAAAACTTTATGAGGCTAGATAAGTTAGCTGAAAATTATCATCCTGAGATATTACCAAAATTAAACTTGAAGTGAGAGAGTGTTATTGAGCAGGTTAAAATCCAGAAGTCATAAGGGAAAAAAGATGGCTACATTTGCTAAAAACTTTTGTATGGGTAATGAAGGAGACGGAGAGAGGGAGTAAGCAAAGTTAGAAGAAATAAAAAGCTGGAAGAAAATGTTTGCTGTGTATCAATAATGTGTAAAGAACACCTACACATCATTAAGAAAAAGATGAACAAACCAACAGGAAGAAATTTATTTCATGTGAATAGGCAGTTCACCCAAGAAAAAATTATGAATGTCATACATCCATATGAAAAGATGTTCCGTTTCAATATGTAAATTAAAATAGGTATGGAGAGCATTTTTTGTCTCTTATAATAGAAAAACTAAAGATTTTTGACAGTAAATGTTTGGTGAGACTGTAGAAATATATATCAATGCAAACTACTGCTAGTATAATTTGGCAATATCTATCAAAATAAAAACTTGTAAACCCTACTGATGTAATAGTCCCACTATGTTGAACCTATTTTGTAAGAATAGCTTGAACGTATAAAGATCTATGTATCAGGATGTTCTTGCAGCACTGTGTGAAATGTCAGGAAATTTAAAACTAAAATATTTATCAATAGAGACATGATTAAGTAATTTATAGTACAGTCATGCAGTTGATGGATAATACAGCTATTAAAACCAATGACTTAGATCTGACTTAGAAAATTACCCAATATTAAAAAAAAAATAAAAGCATATATATAGTATGAACCAATTTTTGTTTAAAGACAGTGTGTGAGTTTCTACTGTGAATGAGTGGATATCTGTGTGTATCTGCCCATGTAAAGGAAAACCCTTGATGGATTCTAACCAAACATGTAAAAGCATTTGCAGTGATTATCTTGCACTAGGGTTGGGGAAACTGGGGCAATAACTTTCATTTCCTTGTGTACTTCAAAAAGAGTAGTGAGATTATGGTTGACTTTTTATTGTGAGTGTTTTTGTGTATCTCAGGATAGTATTTTTTGACACACACACACACGAAGGAGAATGTGATATAAAGAGCTAGGGGAATAGGAAGGGCAGCCATCCCTCGGATCACATCAGTCTTCTGGAGTGGTGAGATATAAACCGTTGCATAAATGACTGCTTCTTGATTTTAGGCTAAAATAATCCAGTCTTTCTTCTGTTAAGTGCAAGAAACTTGGAGTAGTTAATGTGAATAAGATAAGGTGTGTAGCACTTCAGAGAGCTCACAGTTTAGTAGAGAGAAAATGTATAAGCAGGTAAGAGGAGTACAATGTGATATATGGGCCCTAAGTATGTGCTAAAGTGCTGAAATATTGGCAGGAGCACGGTGTTGAAAATGCAGTACTCTGACTTATTGGATTTAATGGGAGAGACCCTGGATTGTCATCAGTATCTTAGCTGGCAACCTAAGCACTGCAACAAGCATCTCCTACTGTGGCTTCCTTTATCAAAGTTTTCAGCATTGGTACCAGAAAATATCCCTTTAGAATAATGTTTTCTTAGCAGAAACAAAATCTGATGTTGTTCCTAACAGAAAACACCATTTTTGTCTTGTTTACCAGGTCATTTTGCCACAGTGCAGATGGCCTGATAACATGGACCACATTTCAATTAGGAAAAATAAAAACAAATCAGCAGAGCTAATAATATGCTGTTTGCAAAGCTTTTAAATGTGACTTGGAATAGCACACAAATTCATTTTATATTCTTGTAGTAAATTGGCACTCATTTAATCACTTTTATTTACAGAATTTAAAGTTTTGGAAGCATCTGGGTAAATCTATGAATAATTTAAGTGTTCAATTTGTGATCATTGCCAAATAGTGTTTATTAAGCATTTACCTATGTGTTACAATGCTGAATGCCATAAATATCACCATAAATGAAAAATAGAGGCAGCTTGGATATTTATCTCATAAAGGAGGTATATTACTACATTAAAATATATGAAAAGTATGATTTTATATTTGAAGAATTCATGTATTGTCCCTCTGAGAGTTTATTTAATGTTACGTAAACGGATTTCTTTAAATCTAAAAAATTAGAGGACTAGATTTGATAATATCTAAGTTACTTTCCATTTTGCAAATCTTTCATTCCTTCATTTACCAGGAAAGGCCGCCCAATTATAATTCTTCCAAAACGATTCAGTTGAAAACTTGATACTTTCTTTTTTTTTTTTCTTTTTTTCTTTTTTTGGGAATAACTAAAACCTTTATTAGATATGATTTTCCATTAACAATAATGTGAAAATTAGAATTATGAATTCAAAAAGCAGTGAAGTCTGAAAATTTAAAAAGTAGACTAGGTATTGATATTTTCATCTTTTTTTTTTTTTTTTGTGAGACAACATCCCATTCTGTTGCCCAGGCTGGAGTACAGTGGTGCCACCTTGGCTCACTGCAACCTCTACCTGCTGGGTTCAAGTGATTCTTCTGCCTCAGCCTCCTGAGTAGCTTAGATTACAGGCACCTGCCACCATTCCTGGCTAATTTTTGTATTTATAGTAGAGACGGGTTTTGCCATGTTGACCAGCCTGGTCTTGAACTCCTGACTTCAGGTGATCTGCCCTCCTTGGCCTCCCGAAGTGTTGGGATTACAGGTGTGAGCCACTGTGCCCAGCCTATATTTTCATCATAACACAACTTTTCAAAAGTGATATATTATCATTGTAGAAAATACACAAAACAAATTGCAAGCCATTCATAATTTCTCTACCAGAGGTAACTGTTGTTAACATTTTTGGTTACTTTATTTTCAGTCCCTGAAAATGAGATTGAAGACACCAACCTCAAAAGGTTGTTGTGAAGAATAAATGAATATTACTTTATGTGTGTTGGCTGGCATATATGTTTGTTAAAGTATCTAGCAGTACTAAATGTAGGTGCATTCTTTAGTTATCTTTTAAGTGTCAGCCTTATTTCTGATATTATTTCTCTTTTATTTCAATGATGTCCAGATTACGTTTCAACTTTTTATTCTGAGGTTTGTTAGAGACCTTTAGTAACTATAACTCATAGTAAGCACTATAAGGTACATTTTGATGAAGATACATTTATAATCTAGTGTTTCTTGGTACTATCCAATTTTCCATTTCAAGGAAAATGTTAATGTTCATATATATGAAAGTTAAGTCTGATAGAGTACTTATCTATAGAGAAGCGCAAGGAATACACATTTTCCCCTGAAATTAATAAAATTAGTTATGGCCTGCTATAGATTGGTTTTCTTGTTCATGTGTGTAAATGCGTGTATGAAAACTTATCAATGAAGTTAACTCAGCAAGAAGAGAAAAAAGACAGAGTGATAGTGAAAGCCTCTGTTAAGTGGATAGATGAGGAGAAACGCATGAAAGGACAATGGCCAGCTGCTACAAGCATATCTATATCTATAGGTACAGTGGAGAGAGGTAGAGAAGAATTAGATGAGATACTATAGGAAGAGGGCAGTTCAGGTAGGAAAACACATAGTATCTTCCTTCAGGAGACTGGCAGATGCACATCGAGAAGAGACTTGTAGATTATGAGGTTCCTGATGGTCATGTGTCAGAGCTACCATGGGAGAGGACCCATGGGGGAAGGTAACCAAATCTATGGAGCCTTCTGAATTGAGTGTCTAGTGAGGAAGGGGGTTGGTGAATATACCCAACACTGCTCAGATATTTGGTGGTTAGCAATGAGGGATGAATTAGTAGCCTAATGGGAAGCAGAATTGAGGGAGGTTTGGGTGGGAGGGTGAGTGAGTGAAAGGTTTGTAGAAAAGGAGTCACTAGGGAGAAAGAGATTGAAGATAAAAGAGGCAAATAGGTATTGGGATTAGATTGATGGTTTAGGGTTAAAAGTTTTAAAAATAAGAAATCACACATATTTCTCTGGGCAGAGAGATCAAGCATAGATAGAAGAAAACTTGTTTCCTTGACAGAGGAAATTTGAACCAGTTCACACTGCGTAGCTTCACTATTCTCAGTAAAGTAAGGGGCAAAGTTATGTGTTCAGAGTGAAGCAGATTTGAGGATAGTTTTGAGAAGAGCTCATAGGTTTTGAAGAGGCATTGAAGGAAATGGGATATGATAACAATATCTGAAAGCTATCTTGAGGGCCCATGTGAGGTTGTAAAATATAAACAAATAAAAATGCAGAATAATAGTTCTTAAATTCTGTTTAGTGCAGGAAACCTTTCTGTAAAAATGGAGTCTTACACAGTCCTCCCTCCTCCCTATACCTGAAAGATAAATATGGAGCTATTCTGTTTGAAGAAGGATAGTGGGACTTAGAAGCCATGGTCAACTCTCTTACAGTCAGTTCTCTATCCTAGAACTCTGAGGAACTCCATGCAGACTGGTATTGTCTGTCCTGATGGGAGAGGAGTAAAGTGATCAGAAAAGGAAGATGATAAAAGAGAAATGGAAACTTTGGGGACAGCATTTCCTTGGCTACAAATAGGTCAGAACAATCTCAATCTGTAAATAACACAATAGTGATTCTGAGGTTAAGGCTAGAGAACAAACATATAAAATGGGAAGTATTTTCTGATATTAAGTATTAGCCATTGTATCCATAACTTTTGGGTGAATGGAAGTGGGAATAAAAATTTTGTGTATTTAAGAAAAAGAAACATTTGTCAAATGGAAATTCTAAAGGTATTATTACTGTGGTTCTTAGGAATAATTTAAATAGTAATGTTAATTATACATCAATTTCAAAAACTTTAGCTATTGTGCATCAAGAAATAATTCAATTCGATTTCTCTCAAAATAAGCCATGTAATGATATGTTCTTTGTATAAACATGTGGAGACTTAGGAACACTGACATGGGTGGTGAGAATGGAAAATAATTTGTATAATGCCAATTTTCTAGTACTGACATAAAAACTGCAGTGTATCAAACTCAACAATTCAGTTGGGTGAGTACATGGCAGTGTTAGATTTCTTTGGGTTGTCGGTGACAGAAGCCTAACTTGAGATAATTTGAGCAAAAAGGGTAATTTTATTTGCTTGAATATTTGGAAAGGAAGGGGTAAGGTTTGGGATGACCAGAATGAAGTCTGATGCCAGGACATATTCTCCTTTTTTCCCTTGTC
Organism: Piliocolobus tephrosceles; assembly: GCF_002776525.5. Lineage (NCBI taxonomy): Eukaryota > Metazoa > Chordata > Mammalia > Primates > Cercopithecidae > Piliocolobus > Piliocolobus tephrosceles. The sequence continues at coordinate 57,047,687 of NC_045455.1, forward strand.
CTCTTTCTGAATGTTGATGTCCTTTTTGCAAACTGCAGAGCAGTTTTCTCCAAAAATTGAAAACTTGAAACTAAAATAAAACATAGGCATAATCAATTTTTTTTTTTATTAAAAAACAAACAAACAAAAAACCCTAAAATGTTTTTTTGTCAAATTAAGCACAGGCAAAAGACAAATAATAGATCTGGTAAAAAATATTTCTGATGATTTTTACAAAGAGCTACTACCAATACCCTGCAGTGGGCTTTTAGGACTTGGCTAGAATAAAAGACCAAAAAAAAAAAAAAAAAAAAAGTCCAACAGAAAAGCCAAATCAAGAATGCAATCCCATTTACAGTAACCACAAAAGGAATAAAATACTTAGTAATGCAGCTGAGACGTGAACGATTTGTACAATGAAAATTACAAAACATTGCTGAGATTAATTGGAGAGAACACAAATGGAAAAATATCCTGTGCTCATGAATAGGAAGAATCAATATTGTTTAAATGGCCATACTGCCCAAAGCAATTTGCAGATTCAGTGCTATTCCTATCAAGCTACCAACAATATTTTTCACAGAATTAGAAAAAAAAATGTATTCTATAATTTCTGTGAGCCAAAAAAGGAGCTTGAATAGCCAAGGCAATCCTAAGCAAAAAGAACAAAGCCAGAGGCATTTCACTACCCAACTTCAGACTATACAACAAGCCTACAGTAACTAAAACAGCATGGTATTGGTACAAAAACAGACATACAGACCAGTGGAACAGGTTAGAGAAATGAGAAATAAAGCCATACACCTGTAACCATCTGATCTTTGACAAAGTTGACAATAACGAACCATAGGGAAAGGACCCCCTGTTTAATTAATGGTGCTGGGATAACTGGCTAGCCATATGCAGAAGATTGAAACTGACCCCTTCCTTACACCATATACAAAAATTAACTCAAGATGGATTGAAGACTTAAATGTAAAACCTAAAACTACAAAAACCCTTAGAAGAAAACCTAGGAAACACCATTTTGGACATAGGACCTGGCAAATATTTCACGATGAAGACTCCAAAGGCAATTGCAACAAAACCAAAAATTGACAAATGCGACCTAATTAACCAAAGAGCACCTTCACAGCAAAAGATACCATCAAGAGAGTAAACAGACAACCTACAGAATGAGAGAAAATATTTGCAAACTATGCATCCAACAAAGGTCTGATAACCAGAATCCATAAGGGACTTGAATCAACAAGCAAAAAACAACTCCGTTCAAAAATGGGCAATGGACACAAACAGACCCTTTTTCAAAGAAGGCATACAAATAGCCAACAAGCATATGAAAAGTGCTCAATATCATGAATCATTAGAGAAATACAAAGCTAAACCACAATGAGATACCATCTCACACCAGTCAGAATGGCTGTTATTAAAAAGTCAAAAAATAACAGGCGCTGGTGAGGCTGTGAAGGAAAATGAATGCTTATACACTGGGTTAGAGTGTGAATTAGTTCAACCATTGTTGAAAACAGTATGGTGTTTCCTTAAAGACCTAAAAACAACCACCATTCAGTCCAGCAATCCCATTACTGGGTATATACCCAAAGGAATATAAGTCATTCTCCCATAAAGACACATGCATACACATGTTCATTGCAGCACTTTTCACAATAGCAAAGATACAGAATCAACCTAAATACCTATCCACAGTGGGCTGCATAAGGAAAATGTGGTACGTATACACCATGGAATACTACACAGGCACACAAAAGAATGAAATCATGATCTTTGCAGCAACGTGGATGGAGCTAGAGGTCATTATCCTAGGCAAAGTGATGCAGGAGCAGAAAACTAAATACTGCATTTATAAGCGGAAGCTAAACATTGAGTACACATGGACATGAAAAAGGGAACAAGAGACACTGGAGCCCCACTTGAGGGTGGTGGATGGGAGGAGGGTGACGATTGAAAGACTATCAGGTACTGTGCTCATAGCCTGGGTGGCAAAATAATCTGTACATCAAACACCATAATATGCAGTTTATCCATGTAACAAACCTGCACATGTGTCCCTTGAACCTAAAATAAATGTTGGAATAAAAAAAAAAGAAAAATAAAAATGGGCTAATGATCTGGAAAGTCAATTCAGGAAGAACAAATCGAAATAAGTAAATACATCTGTAAAGACAGTATGGCCGGGCGTGGTGGCTCAAGCCTGTAATCCCAGCACTTTGGGAGGCCGAGACGGGCGGATCACGAGGTCAGGAGATCGAGACCATCCTGGCTAACACGGTGAAACCCCGTTTCTACTAAAAAATACAAAAAGCTAGCCGGGCGAGGTCACGGGCGCCTGTAGTCCCAGCTACTCGGGAGGCTGAGACAGGAGAATGGCATAAACCTGGGAGACGGATCTTGCAGTGAGCTGAGATCCGGCCACTGCACTCCAGCCTGGGCGACAGAGCGAGATTCCGTATCAAAAAAAAAAAAAAAAAAAAAAAAGACTTACAGTATGGATATCCAAATTAAAGTAACCTTATACCTACCAAGTATCTTTACTTTTCTAGTGGAGAAAAAAATACCTTCATACATGGCTGGTGGAACTGTGATGTAATACAGCATTTTTGGTAGAGTTATCTAAAATGTCTATGAAAAAAGAAAATGTGCATGCTCATTGACCCAAGAGTCCACTCCTGGAACTCTATGGTATAGAAATGAAAGCACCAGTAGGTGAGCACATATGCACAAAGATGTGTTTTCTACAGTTTTATTCATTGCTGTTAAACAGTTGGAAACAAAAGGAGATGGTGAAGTGAATTAAGACTATTCATGTTATGGAGTAATATGCCCGTATTAAAAAGAATGAATTTGAATAATACCAGATAACTTGAGGAACTTCCATGAGGTGAAAAATGAGAAAAGCAAATCTGCAGAAAATCATATAAGATGATTCCGTTAAGAAATAATGGAGTTATTCTCTATGTGTATATATGTGTGTTTGCATGCACACACCTATATAGAATTTTATCTGTAGGGATTAAAATACAGAAAAGTATATATACCAGGCTTTTTACATGGATTACTTTATAATGGGAAGGAGATAGAGAAGCTAGGCAAAAAATTGGGCTGCTATGGATTTATGAAAAAAATCAGATAAATATACACTCAATAAAGAAGAGTTTAAAAATTGTTTAGAAAACCATATTAAAAGGGTAATATAGATTTGGTTACTTTCAGGAGTTATGACTAAAGGATTTCAGAATGCCATATTTAAAGTCTATTTTCCAAACCAAAGAAGTTGAGAAACATGAAAATGAGTCTCCGGACATAGTTTGAAGATGGCAGGTAGACTTACTGTGAAGGAAATTAGCTTGAGGTAATGGCATATATAAGTCTAATTGTGTCTCCTCATCCTAGCAAGGGGTCAGCTATCTGTACATATCCATGGCTGTATTTGGCATTTGATAGATGTTGATTGGATAAAGAGAGATGTTTATGCCTATTTATCCAATATGTATACCTACCAGGCCTGTATATATTTGACTTAATAAATGTTGGTTGAGTAAATGCATTGGAAGATGTAAACAGTGAGACTTTCAGTAAGAAAGTAGTTTTTTTTTTTTTGAGATAGGGTCTCACAGTGTCGCTCATGGTGGAGTGCAGTGGCGTGATCATGGCTTACTGCAGACTCAATTCCTTGTGCTCAAGCAATCCTCTCACCTTAGCCTCCAGAGTATCTGGGACTACAGACTTATGCCACCATGCCTGCCTAATGTTTTATTTTTATTTTTTGTAGAGATGGGGGTCTCGTTGTGTTGCCTCGGCTGGTCTTGAACTCCTGGACTCAAGCGATCCTCTGGTCTTAGCCTCCCAAAGTGCTGGGATTATAGGCGTGAGCCACCTTACCCAGCCAAGAAAATAATTAAAAAAAAAAAAGCAATTTAGAATACCAATTATATACCTCAATAAACATATAGTTCCTTTTAGGAAAGATCTGTAATTCATTGTCACTTTGATATATTTTGGTTAACTTGATGATATTGAGATATGTATGGAATCAGGTTGATGATTGAGCAATCTAAAATGAATGTAAGCTGTTGCCAATTTAAGATGGAAAAAATAAATATCTGTTTTAGATTTTTAAGCAGTTTAAAGTTCATATGGCATTGTGCCATTTCTGATTTTCACAAGAACTCTAATTTCATTGAGGGCAGGGATTATGTAATTTTTAATCTCCTCAGCCTGTAATGCAGCATATGAACAATAAGTTATTGATGAATAAAAGTGATTTGTAACTACAGTATATCTCAAACACAAGTTAGTCTAGTACAATATATCCTTCAGTTGTGGTCTAGATTCACTTTCTCCTTTGCATTCAGTGACATTGCACTGGTTGCTTGTAATCCCATCTGGAAGTATTTACATCACATAGGTTGGCAAACAATATTAGATTGTTTCTCTGTTACTGAGAAATGGTTGTTAAATATTTACCAGCAACACCACTGTATTTATGTATGAATCATGACCTGTGGTATGGTGACTATACAAATTAATTCATGAAAGTGAATGTTACATTCTGTAATTTGTGGTGTAATTGTCTTCATCAGAAATTAGATATAACATTTATAACATATAAGATATTTTTTCTCATAAATTTTATTATTGTTTTATTGATTATTATTAAAAAATTAATCTGTATATCCAAGTGTGAATTACTCCACGTCCACTACTGATTTGAGGGTGATAGTATTTCAAGGATAAACCAATTTACTTTCATGTTTAATGAGTGGCTTATTGCTTATGATACATGTTATTGAGTGCAAATGGCACTTAAAAATTATACTTCTATGAAAGTTATACTATTGAATTTTCTTAGCTTGTTTTTAAAGAAATGATTTATTTAAAATGATATTTTATTTTGATATATATGATTTGTAGGAAATGTGTAGGTTTCTGCAGATCATCATGAATATTAATTTTTCTGAAATATCCAAAACAATGATTTGGATATGGAATGGTCCTGACTTTTCAGGACCACTGTATTTTCTCCTTGGTTTTCCATTCAAAAGTAGAAAGATACTTAATTACTTACCCACCCCCACCAGTTTTTTGTTGCTCAAAGCTGAGATCGTTGTGCTTTTCTCTCCTGTTAGAAGTTATTTTAGTAGTTGGCCTGGAAGATAGTATATTAATAAACTATTCTGGGAACTTGTGAAAATTTTTTAAGCATCAACTCCAGAAATGGAAACTTGTTGATGAGTTGACATGGATCATGTCTCCAAGACATACATGTCTCCAGTATCTCCTTTAGTTTGAGATACTGTAACAGCAGTATATCTCTTAGATTAGTGGAATTGTTTCATCTCTCCCTTGTTCATTCATTTTTCTTTTGACAAATATTGCTGTGTGTCAGGCACTGTTACTAGGCAGCAGGAATACTATGATGAACAAAGCTGATCATAGCCCTACCATAATGTAGCTTACATTTTATTAGGGGAGTCAAACAATCAGTAAGTGCAACCTAAGATCAGATCTGGGAACAGAAGAAATTGTAATAGTTTTATTATAATAGTTTAATAGTTCTGTTTTTACTATTATTAATATAGATATACCTTGTTTTATTATGCCTTGCTTTATTGGTCTTTGCAGATGCTGCTTTTTTTTTTTTTTTTTTTAAATAAAGGACTGGAAACCCTGCATTGAGCAAACCTATTGATGCCATTTTTCCAACAGCATGTGTTTACTTCATATTTCTGTGTCACATTTTGGTATTTGGTAATTCTTGCAATATTTCAAATTTTGCATTATTTGTTTGTATATCTGTTATGCTGATCTGTGATTAGTGATCTTTGATGTTACTTTTGTAATTGCTTTAAGGTGCCACAAACCACACCCATGTTAGAAAGTGAAGTTAGTAAGTGTTATGTGTGTTGTGACTGCTCCATTGACCAGCTCTTTTCTGTTTCTCTTCCTCTCCTTGGGCCCCCTGTTCCCTGAGGCATAGCAATGTTAAAAATTAGGCAGTTTATAACCCTACAATGACTTCTAAGTGTTCAGGTAAAAGGAAGAATCCCAAGTCTCTCATTTTAAATCAAAAGCTAAAAATGATTAAGCTTAGTGAGGAAGGTGAGATAGAATGAATAATTTCCTGGACACTTACACTCTCCCAAGACTAAACCAGGAAGAAGCTGAATCCCTGAATAGACCAATAGCAGGCTCTGAAATTGAGGCAATAATTAATAACCTACCAACCAAAAAAAGTCCAGGACCAGATGGATTCACAGCTGAATTCTACCAGAGATACAAGGAGGAGCTGGTATCATTCCTTCTGAAACTATTCCAATCAATAGAAAAAGAGGGAATCCTCCCTAACTCATTTTATGAGGCCAACATCATCTCGATACCAAAGCCTGGCAGAGATACAACAAAAAAAGAGAATTTTAGACCAATATCCTTGATGAACATCGATGCAAAAATCCTCAATAAAATACTGGCAAACCAGATCCAGCAGCACATCAAAAAGCTTATCCACCATGATCAAGTGGGCTTCATTGCTGGGATGCAAGGCTGGTTCAACATACGCAAATCAATAAACGTAATCCAGCATATAAACAGAACCAAAGACAAAAACCACATGATTATCTCAATAGATGCAGAAAAGGCCTTTGACAAAATTCAACAGCCCTTCATGCTAAAAACGCTCAATAAATT
>NC_045455.1:57074370-57105182 GCF_002776525.5 Piliocolobus tephrosceles
TTCATTGATTTTTTGGAGGGTTTTTTGTGTCTCTATCTCCTTCAGTTCTGCTCTGATCTTAGTTATTTCTTGCCTTCGGCTAGCTTTTGAATGTGTTTGCTGTTGCCTCTCTAGTTCTTTTAATTGTGATGTTAGAGTGTCAATTTTAGATCTTTCCTGCTTTCTCTTGTGGGCATTTAGTGCTATAAATTTCCCTCTACACACTGCTTTAAATGTGTCCCAGAGATTCTGGTATGTTGTATCTTTGTTCTCATTGGTTTCAAAGAACATCTTTATTTCTGCCTTCATTTCGTTATGTACCCAGTAGTCATTCAGGAGCAGGTTGTTCAGTTTCCATGTAGTTGAGCAGTTTTGATTGAGTTTCTTAGTCCTGAGTTCTAGTTTGATTGCACTGTGGTCTGAGAGACAGTTTGATATAATTTCTGTTCTTTTACATTTGCTGAGGAGTGCTTTACTTCCAATTATGTGGTCAATTTTGGAATAAGTGCGATGTGGTGCTGAGAAGAATGTATATTCTGTTGATTTGGGGTGGAGAGTTCTATAGATGTCTGTTAGGTCCGCTGGGTGCAGAGATGAGTTCAATTCCTGGATATCCTTGTTAACTTTCTGTCTCGTTGATCTGTCTAATGTTGACAGTGGAGTGTTGAAGTCTCCCATTATTATTGTATGGGAGTCTAAGTCTCTTTGTAAGTCTCTAAGGGCTTGCTTTATGAATGTGGGTGCTCCTGTATTGGGTGCATATATATTTAGGATAGTTAGCTCTTCCTGTTGAATTGATCCCTTTACCATTATGTAATGGCCTTCTTTGTCTCTTTTGATCTTTGATGGTTTAAAGTCTGTTGTATCAGAGACTAGGATTCCAACCCCTGCTTTTTTTTGTTCTCCATTTGCTTGGTAGATCTTCCTCCATCCCTTTATTTTGAGCCTATGTATGTCTCTGCATGTGAGATGGGTCTCCTGAAGACAGCAGACTGATGGGTCTTGACTCTTTATCCAGTTTACCAGTCTGTGTCTTTTAATTGGAGCATTTCGTCCATTAACATTTAAGGTTAATATTGTTATGTGTGAACTTGATCCTGCCATTATGATATTAACTGGTTATTTTGCTCGTTAGTTGATGCAGTTTCTTCTAGCCTCGATAGTCTTTACATTTTGGCATGTTTTTGCAATGGCTGGTACCGGTTGTTCCTTTCCATGTTTAGGGCTTCCTTCAGGGTCTCTTGTAAGGCAGGCCTGGTGGTGACAAAATCTCTAAGCATTTGCTTATCTGTAAAGGATTTTATTTCTCCTTCACTGATGAAACTTAGTTTGGCTTGATATGAAATTCTGGGTTTACAATTCTTTTCTTTAAGAATGTTGATTATTGGCCCCCACTCTCTTCTGGCTTGTGGAGTTTCTGCCGAGAGGTCTGCTGTCAGTCTGATGGGCTTCCCTTTGTGGGTAACCCGACCTTTCTCTCTGGCTGCCCTTAAGATTTTTTCCTTCATTTCAACTTTGGTGAATCTGGTAATTATGTGTCTTGGAGTTGCTCTTCTCGAGGAGTGTCTTTGTGGTGTTCTCTGTATTTCCTGAATTTGAATGTTGGCCTGCCCTACTAGGTTGGGGAAGTTCTCCTGGATGATATCCTGAAGAGTGTTTTCCAACTTGGTTCCATTTTCCCCCTCACTTTCAGGCACCCCAATCAGACGTAGATTTGGTCTTTTTACATAATCCCATACTTCTTGCAGGCTTTGTTCATTTCTTTTTCTTCTTTTTTCTTTTGGTTTCTCTTCTCGCTTCATTTGATTCATTTGATCCTCAATCGCTGATACTCTTTCTTCCAGTTGATCAAGTCGGTGACTGAAGCTTGTGCATTTGTCACGTATTTCTCGTGTCATGGTTTTCATCTCTGTCATTTCGTTTATGACCTTCTCTGCATTAATTAGTCTAGCTGTCAATTCTTCCACTCTTTTTTCAAGATTTTTAGTTTCTTTGCGCTGGGTACGTAATTCCTCCTTTAGCTCTGAGAGGTTTGATGGACTGAAGCCTTCTTCTCTCATCTCGTCAAAGTCATTCTCTGACCAACTTTGATCCGTTGCTGGCGATGGGCTGTGCTCCTTTGCAGGGGGAGATGCGCTCTTATTTTTTGAATTTCCAGCTTTTCTGCCCTGCTTTTTCCCCATCTTTGTGGTTTTATCTGTCTCTGGTCTTTGATGATGGTGACGTACTGCTGTGGTTTTGGTATAGGTGTCCTTCCTGTTTGATAGTTTTCCTTCTGACAGTCAGGACCCTCAGCTATAGGTCTGTTGGAGATTGCTTGAGGTCCACTCCAGACCCTGTTTGTCTGGGTATCAGCAGCAGAGGTTGCAGAAGATAGAATATTGCTGAACAGTGAGTGCACCTGTCTGATTCTTGCTTTGGAAGCTTCCTCTCAGGGGTTTACTCCACCCTGTGAGGTGTGGGGTGTCAGACTGCCCCTAGTGGGGGATGTCTCCCAGTTAGGCTCCTCAGGGGTCAGGGACCCACTTGAGCAGGCAGCCTGCCCCTTCTCAGATCTCAACCTCCGTGTTGGGAGATCCACTGCTTTCTTCAAAGCTGTCAGAGGGAGTCGTTCACGTCTGCACAGGCCTCTGCTGCTTCCCCTGTTATTTTTTAGTTGTGTCCTGACCCCAGAGGCGGAGTCTACAGAGACAGGCAGGTTTCCTTGAGCTGCTGTGAGCTCCACCCAGTTCGAGCTTCCCAGCGGCTTTGTTTACCTACTTAAGCTTCAGCAATGGCAGGCGCCCCTACCCCAGCCTCGCTGCTGCCTTGCGGTTAGATTGCGGCAGACTGCTGTGTTAGCAAGGAGGGAGGCTCCGTGGGCCTGGGACCCTCCCGGCCAGGTGTGGGGTATATTCTCCTGGTGTGCCAGTGTGCAGTATTGGGGTGGGAGTTACACGATTTTCCAGGTGTTGTGTGTCTCAGTTCCCCTGGCTAGGAAAAGGGATTCCCTTCCCCCTTGCGCTTCCCAGGTGAGGCGATGCCTCGCCCTGCTTCAGCTCTCGCTGGTCAGGCTGCAGCAGCTGACCAGCACCGATTGTCCGGCACTCCCGAGTGAGATGACCCCAGTACCTCAGTTGAAAATGCAGAAATCACCGGTCTTCTGTGTCGCTTACGCTGGGAGATGGAGACTGGAGCTGTTCCTATTCGGCCATCTTGCTCCGCCCCCGCCATAGTCTTCTAACTGTCCTTGTTTCCTGTTTTGCCATGTGTAGTCTGCTGCCATACAGTAGTTAGAAAAATCCTTAAAAAATGTGTATTTCATCTTATACTTTCCATGCTCATAGCTCTCCAATACTTATCCATCCCACTCAGAATAAAACCTAAAGTCCTTACCATAGTTTATAAGATCCTATCAGGGGATGGCATACTTTTTCTTAAATGGCTATACAGTAGATATTTTAGACTTTGTCACATATGATCTCAGTTGGGTCTGCTGCTGCTGTTGCTTCTGATTTCCTCACTACTTCCTCCTCCTCCTCTTCGTTCTTTTCCTCTTCTTTTTAACAAGCATTTGAAAAATGTAAAAATCATTCTCAGTCCAAAGATCATACAAAAACATTTGGCACTCAGGCTGTAGTTTTTCAGCTGCCTGCCTACAGGATCAGTCCTTGTCATCTGTAACTCTTATCATGTTCACTGAGTCTTCTTACTGTCCTCTAACTATGCCAAGTTCATTCCTGCCACAAGGAATGTGTATTTTCTCTTCTGTTGGCTAGAAGTGCTTTTTCTCAGGTTTCCCATGTCCTCTTTCTTCATTCTAGTCTCTGCACAAGTGATATTTTCTTTGCTTCTGTCTTTTCTTTTTTTGAGACACAGTTTTGCTCTGTTGCCTAGCCTGGAGTGCAGTGGTGCGATCATGGCTCATGGCAACCTCAAACTCCTGGGCTCAAGTGATCTTCCAACCTCAGTCTCCTGAGTATCTAGATCTACAGGCATGCACCACCATGCTGGGTTAATTAATAAAAGTGTTTTTTGTAGAGATAGATTCTCACTATGTTGCCCAGTATGTTTTTAAACTCCTAGCCTCTAGCAATCTTCCTGCCCCAGCCTCCCAAAGTGCTGGAATTACAGGCATGAGCCACTACGCTTAGCCTCACAAGCGTTATTTTCTTAGAGCAAAAGATAATATTTTCTCTAGAGGTTCTTAAATAGCTACTTCCCCATCACACACTCTCTTTATTCTATCTCCCCCATCTGAATAGATAGTACCATGTTTTGGCATAGACCAAAGTCCTAGGACTCGTCTTTGACTTTTATTTCATTTCTGTGTCTACATCATGTAAACAGTACTTGGCACACAATAGGTGTTCAATATATCCTTTAAGTAATAAGTAATAATGAAAGTTATTTTAATACAGAATAAGAGTTATGAAAAATGAATCCATAGATTGGGGGAAGGGACTTGTGTGACTCACGAGAGGCCTTCTGTGGGAAGTCACTCTCAGCCCAGGTCTAACCAATGTGTAGGAGTAGGCCTGGGTAAGGCTTGTAGTAGTGGTGGTGAGGGTTTGGGTAAGGGGGGAGTGTGTTAGAGGCAGGATTCTCAGGTGGGAATGCAGAATCCTTGAGGCAACAAACTGTTCAAGTTGGACAGTTCAATATTGCTGAAGTAATTATCGTTAGCTAGTGGATTTAGTCTGTCTTTCCCAGTTTATTGGTTAAATCTACTTGCTGCCCTATTTAAAATGTTGCCTCCTTTTTATCCCATCCTTCAGCCAAACACACCACATTTAATAGCTCTGTTTCTGTGCCTGAATTGTAATGGCCCCAGAGAAAAGATTGACAGGTTAGTTTTGGTTTTTCATATAAATAGAACCATGTACTGTGTACGTTTTGTTTGGGCTACTTCAACCTAGCATTAATTTTTTGATTCCTTTGTCTTGTTGCATTTATCAGTAGTGAATTCTTTTTATTGCTGCATAGTATTTCATTGTGTGGTTATACTATAATTTGTTGATGAATCCCTGGGTTGTTCTCAGATTTTGACTGTTAAGAATAAAGGTATTCCATACATTGTAGATTTTTTCATTTTTTTCCTCTTACTTAACACCTAACTGTGCAATAGCTTAGTAATATGGGCAATGTATATTTAACTTAAAAGAAACAAACATTTTCCAGGGTGTTTCGTTTTATATGTCCACCAGTAGTGCAGAAGAATTCCAGGAGTATCAAATTCTCACTACTCTAGGAGACTACTGTAGGGACTATGTAGCACTCCCTCATTTGTGGTTCCAATTTGAACGTCCCTGCTGACAGGTGATCTTGAACATGTCCTCATGTGATTATTGGCCATTCACATATCTTCTGTTATGAAGTTTTTAATCTGTTTGTTAATTTCTTTGTCTTATTACTATTGAGTTATAGGAGTTCTTTATTCTGAATACTAGTCCTTTATGAAATGTATCATTGGGAGAGGCAGTGTTGCATGGGTCCTGAGTTTCCCTACATCTTGCTGGCTGTTCCAAGAACGCAAAGTTTGATTGCTCTTTACTCATCCCGTTTTCAGAGTTGCATTTGCAGTGAGTAGCCTGGAGAGGTGAGGTTTTGCCTCCCTCTGCACAATGAGCATGCCTATTACTGCTCACTATAAAAATGGTGAGTCCCCCAAGCTCAGTGTTCTTCTCTTATGATGCAATCCATTGCATGTGCAGGCATTCACCATGGGCCCTGCATTGTCCCCGTGTGATTTGGTGGGTTAGGGACCCAACGCATGCATAATAAAGTCCTTTGTCTCTAATCCAGGAGTCTTGTGTTTTCTGCTAGCATCTGTGAAACACTAACAGGCTAACTTAGCTTGTATGTAAGTTGAAATCTCAGACTCTATACAGTTCTTAACTGTATTGCAAATATTTTCTCCTAGTTTGTGCTTACCTTTCATTTCCTTACTGAAACTAATTTAATAAGAGACTTTTGAATTTAATGAGGTACAATATTTTGGTTTTATAGCTAGTACTCTTTGTGTCCTATTTAAGAAATCTTTTCCTTCTCCAAGGCAGGGAGGATTTTTACCTATTTTCTTCTAGATGTTTTATAGTTTTAGCTTTTACTTTTACATCTAGGATCCAGGTTCACTTTCTTACATATGAAAGTCCAATTTTTCTAGCACCATTTGTTGAAGAGATTCTTCTTCCCGCCATTGAATTACATTGGAAACTTTTGTGAAAATCGTTGACAATATGTTATATTTCTGGACTCTCTATTCCACTGATGCATGTACCAGTCTAATTTGATTACTATAGATTTATAGTTAATCTTGAAATCAGATCATGTAAGCCCCCCAACTTTGTTCTTTATCACAATTGTTTTTCCTATTTTAGTTCTCCTTTATTTTCATATAAATTTTAAAATGTACTTCTCAATTTCTACAAAACACTTGATGGGATTTTGACAGTAATCATTGATTGAATCTATGGATTTTTTTTCAGAAAATGTACTTAATAGATTTCTTAATAAAATTATGTCTTCTGATCTATGAATATGGTATGACATATAAAAAAAAACAACTTTTTTTAATAGGTTGTCTTCAGTTTCTCTCCACAAATGTATTGTAGTTTTATCTATAGATATTTCCTTTTTTCTTTTTTTTTTAAATACGTAAATTTCTGGGATACATATGTAAAACATGCAGGTTTGTTACAAGGTATACACATGGCATGGTGATTTCCTGCACCCATCAACCCATCATTTACATTAGGTATTTGTCCTAATGCTATCCCTCTCCTAGCCCCCAACCCCAGAAAAGCCCCAGTATGTGAGGTTGCCCTCCCTGTGTCCATGTGTTCTCATTGTTCAACTCCAACTTACAAGTGAGAACATGGGGTGTTTGGTTTTCTCATTCTTTTTTATGGCTGCATAGTATTCCATGGTGTATATGTGCCACATTTTCTTTATCCAGTCTATCATTGATGGGCATTTGGGTTGGCTCCAAGTCTTTGCTATTGTGAACAGTGCTGCAATAAACATATGTGTGCATGTGTCTTTATATAGAATGACTTATAATCCTTTGGGTATATACCCAGTAATGGGATCACTGGGTCAAATTATATTTCTAGTTCTAGATCCTTGAGGAATCACCACACTGTCTTCCACAATGGTTGAACTATTTACACTCCTACCAACAGTGTAAAAGTGTTCCTATTTCTCCACATCCTCTCCAGCATCTGTTGTTTCCTGACTTTTTAATGATCACCATTCTAACTGGTGTGAGATGATATCTCAGTTTGGTTTTGATTTGCGTTTCTCTAATGACCGGTGATAATGAGCTTTTTAAATGTTTTTTGGCCACATGAATGTCTTCTGTTGAAAAGTGTCTGTTCATATCCTTACAGTAATTGGGTGATTTTATGATTGGGACATATAATATCCTATTGAGTGATGATAAAATGAACTAAAGCATTAAGATTTTTGGATGCCTGAACTCATCTCTGTAGGGATGTAGCTGTAAGGACTTTATAAAATGTGGATTCAGTTAGCTCTCATTTCATGAAATGGCATCTTTTGGTTCAATTGAGTTTATTGCTATTCAGGAGATGGAAGAGAAGAGGTTCCAATGTTTTAAGATAATTAAAATCCTTATTTTTCATAATACAAATCAAAGGTAATAATGAATATTTAGAAATCTAAAAATATCAGGCACATTATTTAGACATATTAAGTAACTATCAGAAGAAACTGTTAAAGGAATTAAGAATTACTATCTTTGTGAGACAGGGCTAAGATGTAGGATAGGTGGTTTTTGTTTTTTATCTTTTAATACCACTTTTATTCTTATCCACATGCACTTATTGGTTATTCTCATACTTAAAAAGTATTTGCTACATGGAGCTTACTTATTGTTGAAGAAAAAAATCTATTTATTCAGTTGTGGTTTATTTTGATCCTACCCAAATTGCAAGTTTTTCGGAAATAAATTTAGAATGGGCTACAAGAGATCATCTAGTTAACCTCTACTGCTATATTTTTGGATAAAAATATTGGCCTGACAGCATGCACAGGAAACTTGAAAAATTTATGATATCAAGAAATTGTAAACAACCTTCTTGCCCAAGAGCCAGGGACTAATTAAGTAAGTAATGCAATAGTCTGTAGGCAGGAAGAGGTCATATTTTTTATGGCTTATGTATTGACATTGGAATATGTTCATGAAATGTTGCCTAAAGATAACAGCCTATAGAACAATAGGTATCAAATGATGTTTTAAATAAGTAAAGTATATTGTATTAGTTTGTTCTCACACTGCTAGTAAGATGTACCTGAGACTGGGTAATTTATTTATTTTTATCTTTTTTATTTTTATTTTTTTTGAGATGGAGTTTCACTCTTGTTGCCCAGGCTGGAGTGCAATGGCACGATCTCAGCCCACTGCAACCTCTGCCTCCCAGGTTCAAGCGATTCTCCTGCCTCAGCCTCCTGAGTATTATAGGCATGTGTCACATGCTATACTCCTCAGCCTCCTGAGTATTATAGGCATGTGTCACAATGCCTGGCTAGTTTTGTATTTTTAATAGAGACAGGATTTCTCCATGTTGGTCAGGCTGGTCTCGAACTCCCGACCTCAGGTGATCTGCCCACCTCGGCCTCCCAAAGTGCTGGGACTATAGGCATGAGCCACTGTGCCTGGCCGAGACTAGGTAATTTATAAATAAAAGGGTTTAATGTACTCACAGTTTCACATGGCTAGGGAGGCCTCACAATCATGGCAGAAGGCAAAGAAAGAGCAAAGTCACATCTTATATAGCAGCAGGCAAGAAGTGAGGAGCGAAGGTGGGGGAAAAGCCTCTTATAAAACCATCAGATCTCGTGAGAACTCGCTGAGTATCACGAGAACAGCATGGAGGTAACTGCTCTCATGATTCAGTTACCTCCTGTAGGGATTATGGGAACTACTATTCAAGATGAGATTTGGGTGGGGACACTGCCAAACCGTATCATATATGTTTTAAAATATAAATATATGCCAATATATTAATACTCTCTCTATGAGAAAAATGCTTTATGTAGAAATATATTAGTAGTGCTTATTTTGAGGCACCTTTGTTCTTGTTGCTTTTCTGTGTTTTCCAAATTTTCTCTGTTGAACAATCAATTTTTTGGTAATTCAGAGCAAAAAGAGACATCGATAAGTGCTGTGTTGGTGCAAGTTGAATATGTTCTTTGAATGATATCAGTGACTGTGATAAAAATAATCGGGTGTTCATTTTCATAGCTCTCACCATTTCCCCTTTTATTTTCTGAGATCGTACCATTGAATTCTTCTTTATTAAATTACTACTTTGATATTGACATGAATAAAATTAACCCTTCTTTACAGTGCTAATTTGTTTTGCTTTATTGGGAATGTTTTCTTGAATAACATTATATTAAATTAATAAAAACAACAAACATGAAAAACACCTAATTTCCTGCCACTTCACCTGATCTTCTTTTGAACTTAAAGAATTCATTTCCTGCCATTGGATGGTGAATCTGTAATTTAAATAATATAATTCAGAACTCTATTATTAGTTCACCATCCTCATCATTTCCTATCTAGGCTATATAGATACCTTCTCAACACATCTCTCTGCTTCTGATCTCAGAGTAAAAGTCCAAGTTCTTTGAGTGGACTGTAAAACCTACAGTCCCCTCCATCACAGCGTTTTTTTTCCTGTATCTGCATGGTTAGCTGTCTTATCTCCTTTAGACTTTTTATTTAAACACTCAAGTTTGAGTCCTTTGAAGTCTTCTCTGTGAGGCTTTCTTTGACTATCCTGTTTAAAATTGCATGTCTCATATGATGCTACTTGTTCTCTTTCCTGCTTTTCTTTTTCTCTACAGTGTGTATTATTTACAGCGCAATGCATTTTAGTTATTATTTCTCCCCATATGTAGCTTTACATAAAGCTTAGTAGCTTTACTAAGCTACATGTAGGTAGGAAGTTCAATCTTTTATTCTTCTTTCATCCCTGCTCTATTCTCAGTACTTAAAGCAGTGCCCAGTATTTAGTAGGTACTTAATGTTCGTTGAATAATGAGTGAACTCTGACTCTTCTAATTCATATTTCACACTGGAGTGATCCTTCCAAAACTCCCCAGGAGAGCTAATTGCATAGTAGTGCTTTATCACTCCATGATCTGGCCTCTGTCTTCAGTTGCATATGTTTTTGTTTTTCTCTCCATGTGTATGTGCATGTTATGTTTTGGTCTGGAAGTTATTAATTCCTTTCTCATTCTTTGCCTGCCTAATGCCTACTTACAAAAGAAAAACCAGGAAGATGTACCCCTGTTATGGCCTGATCTGTTCTGCCAAGTTAGATGTTCTTTCTTTGAGTCTCTTTGTGCTGTGTTACAGGAACTAGACTGTACTGAAAATTATTATTTTCTTGCTTGCATTTCTTCCAGACTTCGCTTTTTGTTAATCCATGTGTCTACAGTGCCTAGAACTAGGCTTATAGTGGTAGTTGAATGAATTAATACCTAACAGCCTTTTCTATGCTGCTCAGAATACTAATTTTAATAGGATAGTTCTTATATTGAGTTTTATTTTGTGTGTGCCTAAAAATATTACTGTGTTGTAAGATATTTTATGTATTACACAATTGTTCTCCATGACATTTTACATTTGAGAAAGCAATTATTTCAATTTACACACCTTCTGATGTTATATTAATATCTTTTGTGGATATCACAGATTATGAATTTATAGATTTTTGGGCAGAGGTAAGGAAATTATCTACCACTCCTGCCCAAATAGCGCTAATTATAGTAGTTATGTGATGCTGTTAGGGGGATTAACTTGCTATTTTTTAATGGGTAATCTCCATGCAGTATTAATCAAAAATTTTTTTGACTTATTTTATAGGGAAGTCTTAAGAGAAGCCGACAGATCTCACCTCAGGAATTCATTCATGAGCTGAAAATGGGGTCTGCAGATGAGAGACTTGTCACATGCCTGGAGTCTCTCCGAGTGTCTTTGACCAGCAATCCTGTGAGGTAATTCATCTATTTGAACACCAACAGGGCAGATGTCATTAATGTGTTCTTTTAGTTTAATTTTTTTTTTCATTGTGCCTGGTAAACCTCAACAGTTTCATGAAGTACAAACTGAATGCCTGATATTTATATGCAGGAAGAAATATAGTCTCAATAGTACCTTTTGCATTTATTACTGAGTGGTACATTGCTGAGGGACTTTTGAAAAGCTCTTTTCCCCCATAGAATTTTTAGAAACCTAAGGTGTTTTCTGAAAGAGAACTGTCATGTGAGAAACTATTAATTTAATATGACTGAGTTTCACTCTGAATTTTGTCATTATATATTTACTTGCTGATCTTATTTGACACAGTAAGAAATACCACTAATTCAGTTTTTCTGTTGTTGGAAATGATGTCGTTGTAGGACCCTATAGGTTAGTTTTGCTGTATTTACCAAATAACAGTACAGAACAACCAGAAATATTCAATTCTAGACACACACTAAAAAAAAATTTATCTGAAGTTCAAATTTAAGTGAGTATCCTGTACTTTATATGAAAACAGTACCATAGGTGTTTCCATAAGTCTGTTTTGCAATGGGGCTAATTTTTGGTGCCTCTAAGAAATAGTTGTGAGCAAAATTTAACAATTAGTGTAAATATATTTTTATAAACTGGGCATATTTAAACTTGTCAGATTATTGCATGGTAGGAGACAGACTTGTTAAAAAAACAAAAACCAGGAAGATGTACCTGAAATATATCACGTATGTTAATTGTGGTGCCTAAAAAGAGAGATTTTAGTCTATTCGGAGGCCATATGCTAACTCTGAATTAGGTGGCTAAACAAGAGTATTTTTGAAAAAATTCAAGCAGAAGTTGTTATGAAATACCTAAACAGTCAGAATCAGAGAATTTCAGAGCTGCAAGGATTGTAGATCACTTTTGGGTTTTTACTGTGTAAGAAATGAATGATTATTTTTGCATAAGAATATATGTATATGTAGTCATGTATATATGTGTGTGTGTGGTGTGTGTTCTGAAAGCTACAATTGCATACTATAATTGGAGGTTCATGATATGGAGAAGAATTTGCTCTGATTATTACTTTTTTGGAGATTTCTGTGGCTGGATTATAGTATGCAGAAATCCTTGACCGTACAAGTATTTAAAAGAAAACAACCTTAACTGCTGAGATGTGAGACTGAGTGACATTTAACTAAGGAGTATGATGAGTAAACAAAGAAACTTTATTGTATTTCAACTTTAGTTTTCCATATTTTGCCATTTCCAGTCTGTCCTATAGACTTCAAACTAATGGTGGGCATGAAACTAGGGCTTCATGTGTATAATTTGCCTCTTGTTACCAGACACACTGTTTAGCATGTAGGAAATGCTCCATAAAGATTTGTTGATTGAAACAATGAGGTTTTAATTTTAGCCTTCTTTAATCTTACCTTGGCTAGTATTAGAAACTGAGAATGGATTAGGGAATTTATTTGACAGGTTTATTCATAAATGAAGAGCTTTGGTGTCCAGCTTAATCTTTGCCTATAAAATATGTTCATTTAAAAAAATATTTGTCCAGACATGGTAGCTCAAGCCTGTAATCCCAGCACTTTGGGAGGCCGAGGCGGGTGGATCACTTGAGGTCAGGCATTCCAGACCAGCCTGGCCAACATGGCGAAATCCCATCTGTACTAAAATTACAAAACTTAGCTGGGCATAGTGGCGGGCACCTGCAATCCCAGCTATTTGGGAGGCTGAGTTAGGAGAATTTCTTGAACCTGGGAGGCGGAGGTTGCAGTGAGCTGGGATCATGCCACTGCATTCCAGGCTTGGGTGACGAGAGTGGAAAAAAAATTACTGAGCACCTGCTGTTTTCCAGTAGTATGTGTAGGTGTAGGGCTTGAGGAAACAAAGCAGATTCACACCGTATTTCTGTGGAATTTAAACATAGAAAGAGGGTATTTGGGGGTTGACTGGGGAGACAATTCACACTCATTTCTCAATTTATCTGTCTGCCAGTGGGCACAGGAAATATTCATAGTTTTTCAATATAATGAGAAGTAGACCCTTTATTTACTACCATTATTATTCTCCTCTTCTTCATCTACTCAAAAGTAGGTGTCTGTGCTAACAAAGGAAAACAAAATAGAAGGTATATATGAAATCATATATCTTACAATGGATTATTATTGTGATTTTACCTAAAAACACTGTGAAATTATGCTATGTCTGGTTCATTTGAACCTTATTTAAAGAAGAAAAACTAGAAACTGGTGGAATTGTTTCTCTAAGGATTCACAATTCTAGAATATGTTATTAGGAATCCATGATGTTACCCATTAAGTAGTTTTTTTTTTTATTAATTGAAAAGAATAGAAAATATTATCATTGGAAAATTTTTTCTGAAATCATGCCATTTTATTTTTAGAGAGAAAATTGAGAAGATCCTTTTTTTTTTTTTTTTTAAGAGATGGGGTCTCACTGTGTTGCCCAGGCTGGAGGGCAGTGGTGCAATCTCAGATCACTGCCGCCTCTATCTCCCGGGTTCAAGTGATTCTCCTGCCTCAGCCTCCCTGGTAGATGGGATTACACGTGCATGCCTGGCTAATTTTTGTATTTTTAGTAGAGGCAGGCCTCAGCATGTTGGCCAGGCTGGTCTTGAATTCCTGACCTCTAAGGATCCACGTGCCTCAGCCTCCCAAAGTACTGGGATTATAGGTATGAGCCACTGTGCCTGGCCCAAGATGATACTTTTTGAGTATTTCTTTGTCCGGTGTTCCTATTAGATAAATGACTTAGGTGGACATGTAAAACTGGGAACTTATACCTGTGATCAAATTTTTGGACTTTCCTGTTAGTTATGATGTGCCTGCTCTTTAAATAAGTTTTTAATTTTTATACAGTATGTGACTAAAAAGGATTTCTAATTTTTGTGAAGTTTTGAGATCATTGTTAGACCTGTCATATCATTAAGTACATTAAAGTTTTTAAAATGTCTGAATAGAACAAAAAGGAAAATTGAACTGATTGATGGTTTTCCAGTGCTGGTGTAGGTTCAGGATTTATTTAAATAAAAAATGAAAGAAGGCCGAGTATAGTGGCTCATGTCTGTAGTCCTGGCACTTTGGGAGGCTGAGACGGGCAGATCACTTGAGGCCAGGAGTTTGAGACCAGTCTGGCCAACATGGCGAAACCCCGTCTCTACTAAAAATACAAAAATTATCTGGACATGGTGGTGCATGCCTGTACTCCGTGCCACTTGGGAGGCTGAAGCACAAGAATCCCTTGAACCTGGGAGGCAGAGGTTGCAGTGATCTGAGATCATGCCACTGCACTCCAGCCTGGGCAATAGAGTGAGTCTCAAGAAAAAAAAAAAAAAATCAAGGAAAAAGTAGACTCCTCCGTACTCCCAATTACCTCGCCCCTCTTGTCTCTGGATATGTAATATTTTTAGAGCCACTCTTCAACTTCTGAAACTGCTTAGCAATTGTGAGCCATATCAGCCTTTTACTCTCTATGAATTATGTGAAAACCAGTATGCTAAATACTAGATTATTTGCCTTGCTTTACAAAGATTTGATGTAGAGATCACAAACATCTTCTATTTGTTGTTTATTGATTATCTAGTATTCTTGGTGACAGTTTTGAGCTAGTTCTGAACACCACGGAAAAGACCAATTTCTTCAAATTATCAAATATTACTTTTAGTGGATCTTGACATAGTCAATAATTATGTTTGAATTATGGAATACATTTGGTTAGAAACATAAAATGGTAGATAGCAACATCATTATGATTGAAATCAAGCATTTATAGATCATACTCATCTATGCATGTAGTAAAGGTGTCTTTATTTTCTCAATTTGACATGCCTGTCAAGGGCAAGATTCTTTGTCTCAAAATCTAGGCTTATCAGGTTTTTGTGTTTTGAGATTTTAGGCTTTATTTTCCATTAATCGTAGTTAAAATTTTCATTTTCAAATTAACAAGAATAATTTTATCATAAATTTCTATTTTTGTTAGATTTCTAAAGATTTGTATTTTTACAAATACATTGTATTTTTACAAATACAAATACATACAAGGCATCACATTGACAGTAGGTGGAAGTTTTAATTTTTATGATTCAGAAAGCTTTTTAAGAGTAAAACTCAATTTTATCATTTAGATTGGTGATGGATTTCTAGTTAAAGGGATTCTTAAGTTGATAACTATAATTTTGAGAAAATCATTTTGGAAAATTTTGCAGAAATGTGTGTGTTTATATGAAAACAAGTAAATGGCCTTTGAATGTCATTATTCCATTTAATAACTGTCATTTTTGGAATCTATTTTTTCTTCATTTCTGGAATTTAAAAACACAAAGCAGGTGGAAGATCTTGACTTTGGAGTTGATCTAGTTCATGTGTAAAGACAGAAACAGAAAAACTTGTGACAAGCAGTGAGATCAGTGTACTCATTTTTATCAACATGATCTGAGGAAGTCTTTCAAGATCAGAAATGTGAAGTTGCTAATACTTTGACTTACTTTAAATTTTCAAATAAAATATTAAACATTTCCAAAAGACAATTTGTCATAACAGTAAAACATGCATCTCCTTGCCTATTAATGAGGCTGAGACATATAATATTGCCTATAGCTTTGAAGCTTCCTTTCATCCCTTCTTAATCCTATACCGTCATTCATTC
Source organism: Piliocolobus tephrosceles (assembly GCF_002776525.5). Lineage (NCBI taxonomy): Eukaryota > Metazoa > Chordata > Mammalia > Primates > Cercopithecidae > Piliocolobus > Piliocolobus tephrosceles. The sequence continues at coordinate 57,090,041 of NC_045455.1, forward strand.
CTAAGCACCCCTTCCCCACGCTATTCTATGGTAACCACTATCTTGAGTTTTGGGTTTATCGTTCCTTTCCGTTATAGTTTTAGCATATACGTATTCCTAATTAACCTTCCGTTTGGTTTTATATATTTTTGAAGTGTATGTTAATGGATCATCTTCCATGCATTCTTCTGAGAGTTGTATTTCCTCTCAATATTGTTTCACAGATTTATCCACCTTGATGTGTGCAGCTTTTCACATTTTTCCCAACTAATCATTTTCATACCTTATATTTTAGGAATATCTATTATAAATAGCATATGAATAATTTTTTATCCCGTCTGATAATCTTTGTCTTTACCTGGTAGTTTTAACTTTTTGTGTCAATTGTGAAAATATGTTGGAATTTATGTCTGATGTTTCTTTTTGAATTTTTAATTTACACTGCTTTTTCCAAGTTCATCATCCAAATTGCTCCTGCTCCTCCTCATCTCTTCTTTCTGCTTCTTCCTTTTCTATATTCATCATTTCTGTTTATTATCCTTAGCTTCTTTTGGATTGATATTTAACTTCTTATTTTATTTTTCCTCATTTACTGATTTGGAAGACAAATGATCATTTACTAATCTTAGAAAAGAAATTTAAAATGAACACACTTTAAAAAGAAATTTAACTTGCATGTACTTAAAAGGTAAAAAATTAAGCAATATCTCTTCTCTTGAACCAAAGAAAACTTTAATATCTTTTCCACTTATATGCTTGTTTTGAGTGAAATTTTAGTGTATCTGTTTTCTTTTAATAAGTTAGATTTTACTATTATTGAGTCATATTATAAATAGGTGTATATGTATATATGTTTCTACATACATAATTCTTTTTTATTTTTGTTTCCTGCCCCTGATTATTTTACTTTTGCTTTAAGTATATTGTTAAGATCCCGTAGTGAGAGTGTGATTGCAAAATTCTGTTTGAAAGTATCTTTTTAAAAAATGATGTTTAGTCAAGTTGACTCACAATTTTTTGTTGTTGTTGTTATACTTAATGTCTCAAAGTATCTATTTGCCTTTGCTTTGGAAGGATGGTCTTCCTAGGGCATGCAATTGAGATGCAATTCAGGGTTTTAGATATCCATGCTTAACACATTGAAGATACTATTTTCTCTTCTGACTTTCATTGCTGTTTTTGAGAACTTGGCATTCAGTAAAACTAATTCCTTTCCATGTAATCTGCCTTTTCTCTTTGTCTGGTTCTATAATGTTTTCTTGGTGTTCTAGAGTTTCTTGTACGTGTCTGCGTGAGATTTCTTTCTTTTTTTATTCTGATAGGGTTTTTTTTGGCTTTTTTAATATGATGGGTATCTTTCTGTGAAAATTTTGTCATTGTTTTGTCAAGTATTGCCTTTTCCCTTCTAATTATGTATATGTTAGAACTTCTTGTTCTATGCTGTATTATTTCCTATTCTATCATTAATACTTTCCATTTCCATTTATTTGTCTCTCTCTATTACATTCTGGATATATTTTTTTACATTTGCATGGCATGTTTTACTATTGTAGATTAACAAGTTATAAAAACTTATTAAAAATTCACCTTAGGTGAAAAAGAGTTTGAGAATTAACAATATATTCAGATTCATTTTGATACTGGTAGTGATAATTTCTGAAATGGGCAGGTAGAGTAAGGTTTTCCTGGGTGTATTTCTTTTCTCTTTTTCCTTCCCTTTTTTCTTTCTCTCTCTTTTTCCTTTCTCTTTGATATTGATACATGGAGGTAAGTAACGCAGGCAGCTCTGTTTTCTTTCCTGTTATTCAATATGGTAGCCACTAGTTGCCTGTGGCTATTTAAATTTAGTTAACTAAAAATGAATAAAAAGAAACCCCACAACATATTTGCTTGAGAGCCACATGTAGTTAGTGGCTACCATTTTGGACAATATATATAGGCCATTTCTGTCATTGTAAGCAATTCTATTAGACAGTGCTGCCTAAGGGGCCTTGGTTCTGCATATCCACTTCTTTGATATATTAACTATATTATTATTACATTCTCAATGTTATATTCCAGATGGTGAGATTATTATAAAGAAAATAAACTCTGACAGATTGAAGATTATTTTAAAATCTGCAAGAATGATTGGACATTAATCTCAAGAGAATCCCAAGAGAGTAAAAGAGTGATCTAAGGAAGGTTCCCTTCAGCAGGCAGTGCTGTCTTAGCAGGATGAGGCTAAGGGAGCGAGTGGGCTTTATGCCAGGTATTAAGGAATAGAAAAGGAGAGGTGAAGTATGTCTGACAGGAAGTGCTATAGTTATGGTCCCTGGCAGTCATTGGTGTAAGTGCTGTAGCTGTGATGAGGAAATCAGCAATATAGTGCATCATAGAAGTCATAGAAACATCTCCTTTGGTAAATTAAAAACATTAGTGGGATGCATTTTTTAAACAGAGTTTTTGTTAGAGAGGTGTGCCTACATGTACCTCTTAAAGACATTTTTTTCAAGATTACTTTCCAATAAGAAGGCAAAAAGTATTAGGTAGGATATTAATATACTTCTTTACCTGTTTATTTTGACACTGCCATCTATCTTTGAATATGCCTTCTATTATTTCTTAATTGCCATTCAGAGTAGCATTGCTTATTAAATAAATATTTATTGAAATTTCTAATTTTAGGTCATGTGACTGTCCTTTCTAAAAGCATGTCAGATTGATGAAATATTAATGAAAAAATGTCCTGGAAGAAAGTAACTATTAATGTTTTCAAATAAGTACTAACTTTATATTTTCAAAGGACAAGCCATTACTTTCTCATGCTTTCACAGTCCTTCCAAACCTAGCACCATTTCTCTAAGAGACCTCTAGAAGACTGAATGTTCCCTAGGGGTAGGAGACTGCCTCTTTTGTATGTTGTCATTCATTCTATAGCTTTTTTTTTTTTTTTTGGTTTATAGATGTAGCAAAATGTTGTATAAATATTGGTTTAAAAGTGTATCTGTATCTTAAAAGCTTTGGCTTTGAATACAGGGTTAACAGTAAACAAAGAACACATGTAAAATGTATTAATTGCTTTTAACAGACACGTATCTTCTATAGATGGTAAATAAGAGCTGCTCAGCTTAATTTATAGTTGACCTGAGAGGGCCTGGAATTGTAAAGTGCTCCAAATCTATTTTTTAAATATCTATATCTATATATGCCATGTATATATACACACACACAGCATATATACATATACATGGTAAATATATCTGCCATATATATCTCCCAGTTTATTTAAAATATACATTTCTGTTTAAATGGCCAAGATTGACTATCTTTTTAAAAAAAATTCTGTTAACATGTAAAGTAAGTCACAATGTGACACAGAATCCAAAATCTTCATTTTTAACGCAGTTTCATATAACTACGAGAGCTCATATATTTCTAGAGTAGTTATATTCAACTACTCTATTAAAAAAATAGATTTTGGACCCTATGTTACTGATATTTAAGTACAACCAGGAGAAAATGTAACTAAAACCTAATTATTTGAGCTGGGCATGGTGGCACATGCCTGTAGTCCCGGTTACTTGGGAGGCTGAGGCAGGAGGATCTCTTGAGTCCAGAAATTCTGGACTATGGTGCACTGTGCCAATCAGGTGTCCACAGTAAGTTCAGCATCAATATGGTGACCTCCAGAGAGCATCAGGCCACCAGGTTGCCCAGTGAGGGATGAACCGGCCCAGGTCAGAAACAGCATAGGTTAAACTCACATGCTGAACAGTAGTGGGATTGTGCTTGTGAATAGCCACTGTACTCTAGCATGCACAACGCGTTGAGTCCCTGCCTCTTAAAACAGAGCAAAATAAGGGCCGGGCGCAGTGGCTCAAGCCTGTAATCCCAGCACTTTGGGAGGCCGAGACGGGCGGATCACAAGGTCAGGAGATCGAGACCATCCTGGCTAATACGGTGAAACCCCCGTCTCTACTAAAAAAATACAAAAAACTAGCCGGACGAGGTGGCGGGCGCCTGTAGTCCCAGCTACTCGGGAGGCTGAGGCAAGAGAATGGCCTAAACCTGGGAGGCGGAGCTTGCAGTGAGCTGAGATCTGACCACTGCACTCCAGCCTGGGCAACAGAGCGAGACTCCGTCTCAAAAAAAAAAAAAAACAAAAAACAAAAAAACAGAGCAAAATAAAACAAACGTAATTTTTTGAAACCATTTTACTGTTTAAAAGACAACAACAAAAGGTAGAGTGTTAAGCCAAAACAATTTGGAAAAAAATACTGTTAAACTTTACAGTTTCTTATGGATATAAAGGTGGAATATAATAAACTTTCTTTCTTTTTAATTGTTATTGCCTGTTTTCTGAGAATGCAAACCTTATGTGTTTATGGCTTTACAGCTATCAGTATGAAGCTATTAACTGAATATTTTGGTTTCTGTTGAAAGATAAATATTTTAAATGAGAGAAATTATTGAACTGCAGCTACTAAAGCCTCTATTGGTATTTTACATAAAAAGAATCAGTATAGTTTATTCCTTAGATTAATTTTCTGGGCTTGTTATTATGTCTTAGAGTATTGCCTGGTTGGTTAAGTAAAAAGTTTTTTTTTTTGAGACGGAGTCTTGCTCTGTCGCCTGGGCTGGAGTGCAGTGGCCGGATCTCAGCTCACTGCAAGCTCCGCCTCCCGGGTTTACGCCATTCTCTTGCCTCAGCCTCCGGAGTAGCTGGGACTACAGGCGCCCGCCACCTCGCCCGGCTAGTTTTTGTATTTTTAGTAGAGACGGGGTTTCACCGTGTTAGCCAGGATGGTCTCGATCTCCTGACCTCGTGATCCGCCCGTCTCAGCCTCCCAAAGTGCTGGGATTACAGGCTTGAGCCACCGCGCCTGGCAGTAAAATATTTTTAAAATGATGATGTTTATCTTGATATTCCCTTACATATCTATACATGAAGAAAGGCCTTAATACAAAGGAGGCATCACATTGACAGTAGGTGGAAGTTTTAATTTTTATGATTCAGAAAGCTTTTTAAGAGTAAAACTCAATTTTATCATTTAGATTGGTGATGGATTTCTAGTTCTTTTATTAGAGGGGGCGGTATATGTCTGAAAGGAACAGGTGCAGTTTATTTCAGCCTCTATTGTATATTAAATTTCATAAGTAATAATTGACATAGTTTGGGTATTTGTTCTTGCTCAGATTGTCTTGTTTTTCTAAGACCAGCCGAGCAGGCGCAAAAGAACCAGCGGGTAGGCAAGTGTAGGAGCAAAACTGCACATTTATTTTGGTAACCTAAGGTGTGGGGGTGAAGTCTGTCGGCCTCCGGCAAAGGAGGCCGGCAGAGTCCCCCGGTGGGGCTCTCGGACGGACTTCCCACAGTCCCGACATCCCGACAGGAGTGGGGCTGTGAGGAGGCCGCGGGGGCTGTGAGAAGGCCGCGTGGCTCAATGGCGGAGAGCGGCTTTTCTAGGAGTGGGAGGGCAATAGGTGGGGCATGGGCGTGTCAGGGGCATTCCGCAGGTGCGACCAGGTAAATCTTGGTCTCTTCGGATTGACGTCACCTGGCGCATGCCCAGTTGATCTACACCTTCCCGGGCGCCGGCTGCATTTTCGCGCGCGTGGGAAGAGTTGGGGGTGGGGATGAAGAACCCGGAAGTGCACCATCTTGCCTCCGTTCGTCCAAACACAGATCTCCTGTTGAATTGAATGCTGAAGATGGGGCCTGGTGGGAGGTATTTGGCTCATGGGAGTAGATCCCAACGAATTTAGTGCTGTCTTTGCAATAGTGAGTGAATTTTCATGAGATCTGGTCATTTAAAAGTGTATATCACCTCTGCCCACATTCTCTTTCTTGCTCCTGGTCTCACCATGTGATGTGCCTGTTCCCCCTTCACCTTCCGCCAAGCTTCCTAAGGCCAACCCAGAAGGCAAGCAGATGCTGGTGTCATGCTTCTTGTGCAGCCTGTGAACCATGAGCCAATTAAACCTCTTTCCTTAGAAATTACCCAGATGCAGATATTTCTTTATAGAAATGCGAGAATTGCTTAATACAGGAAATTGGTAATAAAGAATGGGGCATTTGCTGTAAAAATATCTGAAAATGTGGAAGGAACTTTGGTACTAGGTGATGGGCAGAGGTTGGAAGAATTTGGAGAGCTCAGAAGAATATGGGAAATAAGGGAAAGTTTGAAACCTCCTTGAGACTGGTTAAATAATTGTGACCAAAGTGCTGATAGTAATATGGACAGTGAAATCCATGCTGAAGAGGTCTCATGTAAATGAGGAACTTATGGGGAACCACGAGCAAAGGTCATGCATGCTATGCCTTAGCAAAGAATTTGGCTGCATTTTGCTTCTGCCCTTGGGATTTGTGGAAGGTTGAACTTCAGAGTGATATAGGGTATCTGGTGGAAGAAATTTCTAAGCACCAAAGCATTCAAGATGTGGCCTGGTTTTTTCTAATTGCCTGTGTTCCAGTGTTGGAGCAAAGAAATTTATATTTGAACAGGAAGAAAAGCATAAAGGTTTGGAAAATGTGCAGCCTGCCCACATGGCAAAAAAAAAAAAAAGCTTTTTTCAGAGAGGAGCTCAAGAAGGCTGTGGAGCAACTACTTGCTAGACAAATTTGCATAACTAAAAAGGAATGGAGAGTTAATGTCCAAGACAGTAAGGGAAAAACCTTGAAGGCATTTCAGAGACATTTGGCAGCCCCTCCCATCACAGGCCCAGAGGCTTAGTGGGGAAGAATAGTTTTGAGGGCCAGGCCTGGGGCCCTGCTGCTCTGTGTAGCCTTGAGACACTGCTCCTTGCTTCCCTGCCACTGTTGCTCCAGCCTCAGCTCAGAGGGGCCCTGGTCCGGCTTGGGCCACAGCTCCAGAGAGTGTAAGCTGTAAGTCTTGGTGACTTCCATGTGGTGTTAAGCCTGTGGGTGCACAGAGTGCAAGAGTTGAGGTTTGGTAGCCACTGCCTAGATTTCAGAGGGTATATGGAGAAAGCCTGGGTGTCCAGGTAGAAGACTACTGTAGGGGCTGGCAGAATCCTCACATAGAACCTCTGCTAAGGTAGTGCCAAGGGGAAATGTGGGGTTGGACCCCCTACACCGAGTCCCCAATGGGACACTACCTAGTGGAGTTGTGAGAAGGGGGTCATTGCTCTTCAGACCCAGGAATGGTATATCCACCAGCATCTTGCACCCTATACCTGGAAAAGCCATAGACACTCAATGCTGGCACCTGAGAGCTGCTGTGGGTGGTGCACCCTGCAAAGCTACAGGGGCAGAGCTACCTAAGGCCTTGGGAGCCCACCCCTTGTACCAGTGTGGCCTCGATTGGGACACGGAGTCAAGAAGATTATTTTGGAACTTTAAGATTTAATGACTGCAGGCCAGGCACAGTGGTTCACACCTGTAATCCCAGCACTTTGGAAGGCCGAGGTGGGCGGATCATGAGGTCAAGAGATTGAGACCATCCTTGCCAATGTGGTGAAATTCTGTCTCTACTAAAAATACAAAAATTAGCTGGGCATAGTGGCGTGTGCCAGCTACTCGGGAGGCTGAGGTAGGAGAATCACTTCAACCTGGGAGGCGGAGGTTGCAGTGAGCCGAGATTGTGCCACTGCACTCCAGCCTGGTGACAGAGTGAGAGACTCCATCTCAAAAAAAAAAAAAAAAAAAAAAAAAGATTTAATGACTGCCCTACTGGGTTTCAGACTTGCCTATGGCCTACAGCCCCTTTGTTTTGGCTGATTTCTCCTATTTAGAATGGGAATGTTTACCTAATATCTGTACCCCCATTGTATCTTGGAAGTGAATGACTTGTTTTTGATTTTACAGGCTTGTAGGTGGAAGGGACTTGCCTTGTCTCAGATGAGACTTTGCACTTTGGACTTTTGAGTTAATGCTAGAATGAATTAAGACTTTGGGGGACTATTAGGAAGGCATGATCATATTTTGCAATTTGAAAAGGATATGATATTTGGAAGGGGCTAAGGGCAGACTGATACAGATTGGATATTTGTCCCCACCCAAATCTCATGGTGAATTGTCATCTCTGGTGCTGGAGGTGGGGCCTGGTGGGAGGTGTTTGGATCATGGGTCAGATCCCTCGTGGCTTGGTGCTGTCTTTGTGATAGTGAGGAGTTTTTGTAAGATCTCATCATTTACAAGTGTGCCTCCCTTGCCCCCTCTCCAGCCAACACACACACTTTGGCTCTGGCCATGAGACATGCCTGCTACCCTTTCACCTTCTGCCATGATTAGAAGCTTCTTAAGGCCTTCCCAGAAGCAGAGTAGATGCTGGTGCCATACCTCCTGTACAACCTGCAGAACTGCGAGCCAATTAAACCTCTTTTCTTTATAAATTACCATGCCTCAGGCATTTCTTTATAGCAATGCAAGAATGGGCTAATACAATAATATGAAAGAAACACCCGAAAGAAACACCCAAAAGAAAGTTAGAGCCACTGATATCACCTGGAATCCCTCTGCAGGGCTAAGTAGAAGTTTAGCCCATTTGAACAGAAGTCTGATAGAACTTTCTACAATGACAAAAATGGCCTGTGTCTGTCTTGTTCATTACAGAAGCTGCTTACCACATGTGGCTGTTGAGCACTTGAAATATTGCTAGTGTGATTAGGATTTAAATTTTAATTAAAATTTAAATAGCCACATGTGTCTAGAGGCTACCCTATTGGACAACACATCCTTAGAGATCAGAAAAACATATTTCTCATGCACTTGTTTTGAGTCTTTATACTCTTGAGTCTGTGTATGTGGCTGCCCTTTCCAGCATGCTATGAATTTCTGAGGAGGGGGACAAAGTGTTGTGTCATTGTGAAGCCTTAATATGGGACTCAGGAGAGAAGATCAGAGTACATGTTAAATGGATTTGAATAGTAAAAAGAGAATAAGGAGATTAATGCTTGAAATAAAGTAAAACACATGAGCCTGTACTGCTCGTTTTGCAAGACAGGAGAGCAGGTATTTAAAGTGTTTTTATGCATTCTCTGTTTGGGATACTAGATGAGGTGCAAGGATTTCTTTTCTTAAATTGCTGAGATTCCTTTTAGAGAGAAACATCTAACATGTGAAAGAATAAAGCTCTTAAGCTCCTAAGTATGTGACATGGATAACATGTCACTAAAATATAGCACAGGATTTTGTAATTTGTACATGCAACAAGTATTCCAAGGGCTGTGCTAGGTGCCACAGTAAATGAGAAGCATATAGGAGAGAGAAACCTAGAACACAAAGAAATGAAATAAAAAGGTGTAATCAGTTCAGTAAAGAAAAAATGGGGACTGAGAGTGATTAATGGAGAGGTTTTTTGATGTAGCTGATTATAGAAAGTCTTTTTAAGGTGGTGAAGTTTGACACCAAAGGACAAGGAACTAGTTTAGAGAGGAGTGGACAGTAGTACTGAACATGAGGTGGAGAAACCGTGTGGCAGAGGGGTGGAGAAATCCAAAATGCTGTCAGAGAAGGTGGGCAGTGTCCAGGCCATGTGGGAGGTCATGGCCATAAAGATCGTGGTAAGGATACTGGATTTTCATTCTATGGAAGTTGGAGTCTGTTGAAGAGTTTCAAGCAGGAGATGAGCTATTCTGGCTTTATAAAAAGATCACTTTAACTGCTGCAGGGAGTGTATTAGTGTGTTCTCAGGCTGCTATAAAGAACTGCCTGAGACTGGGTAATTTATAAAGGAAAGAGGTTTAATTGACCCACAGTTCTGCTTTACTGGAGAGGCCTCAGGAAACTTACAATCATGAGATGTAAGAAGGCAAAGGAGAAGCAGGCACCTTCTTCACAGGGTGGCAGGATGGAGTGAGTGGAAGCAGGGGAAATGACAAATTCCCCTTATAAAGCCATCAGATCTTGTGAGAACTCACTTGCTTTGGAGAGAATAGCATGCGGGAAACCACTCCCATGATCCCATTACCTCCACCTGGTCCTGCCCTTGACATGTGGGGATTATGGGGATTACAATTTGACGTGAGATTTGGGTGGGGACAAAAACTCAAACCATATCAGGGAGAATTGATTGAAAGGAGGAGGACAAGGAAGTGTGAGATAGGAGGCTCTGGCAGTAGTCACATGAATTAGGAGGGTGGCTTGTATGAGGATTGTAGCAGTGGTGGGCTAAGGGGTGGGTGAATCTTGCAGATAAATTGGAAGTGGTAACTGTAGGACCTGTTGATGAGTTGGATGTAGGATGTGAATGAAAAGGAGGAATCGAGAATAAGTTTTTTTTTTTTTTTTCCTTGAGCAAATAGGCAGATAGTAGTGCTGTTATAGGCAGATAGTAGTGCTGTTAACTGGGGTGGAGGAGGTTGTTACTTGTTCCGTGAATTTTGGAGAAGAAAAAAAATCCCCCCCCCCCCACTTTTTTTTGAGATGGAGTCTTGCTCTATCACCAGACTGGAGTGCAGTGGCACTATCTCAGCTTACTGCAACCTCCGCTTCCCAGTTTCAAGTGATTCTCCTGCCTCAGCCTCTTGAGTAGCTGGGACTACAGGCGCCCGCCACCACACCTGGCTAATTTTTGTAGTTTTAGTAGGGATGGGGTTTCACCTTGTTGGCCAGGATGGTCTCAATCTCCTGACCTCATGATCTGCCCGCCTCGGCCTCCCAAAGTGCTGGGATTACAGGTGTGAGGCACCATGCCCGGCCCAAAATATCCCTTTTTAACATGTTAAGTTTGACATGTTTAAAATAGAGTATCACAATTTGACACATCAGGCAAGCCCCTAGATATGTGAGTCTGGAGCTTACATATGTGGAGTGGAGATATTTAAGCCCTGAGAATGGATGGAATCCCAGTGTGGGCAGGTTGTTTGGAGAAGGAAGCTAAAGATATAGGCGAGTGGTCAGAACAAGTTCTGAGGGACTCCGGGTTCAGAAAGTTCAGAAATAGATGATCCAGAAAGGGAAGAGGAGGCAGAAACACAGACTGGGGAGTAGCCAGTGGGGAGGAGAACGCCAAATGCTGATTTCTGGACCTAAAGGAAAAGTGTTTCAAAATAAGGGAGGGACAAACTGAATAGCACACTGCTGTGAGGTGGGGCAAGATGATATTATTGGAATTGGCAAGAGGAAGGTTGTTGCATCCTTTGAGAAAGTGGATTTTTTTGGAGTCTTGGTGGTAGAAGCCAGACTGAAGTGAGACTGAGTGAATGGATGGCAAAAAGTGCTGACCATGCTTGTGAGAAATTTTTTGAGACCTTTTGCTACAAAAGAAAGGAGAGAAATGGGAACTAACTGGAGCGGTATCTGAGGTCAAGTGAATGGAACTTGGTGAACACATGGAGAAATCAAATTAGTGAGAATTCAAAGAAGATGGAACTATGAATTGGCCTTGAAAGATGAAATTATTTCAGTTGTTACAAAGGCAGTTCTGTGGAGGGGAGCATTATGAGTGCATTGCCACACAAAGGTAGCAGTGAAATTTATAGAATCAGGGGAAAATCATGGATTTAATAATTAGGACTGCTCTGACTAGCATTGGGTAGTAGTGACAAGTATTTAGGGTGGCAACAAGTGGTGAAAGGCCTGAAATGTGACCATAACGTCTTTTCCACATATATTGTGGGCAAATTAGTCTATATTTAAAATGAATAATTTAGTGTTTCTTTTGAACTAGCGATGTTAAATTTGATACTAAGAAACTACTTAGTATCCAAACAAAGTATTTCCTTTTCTATAATATGTTCCTTTTAATACTGGACTTAAGTTTTGATTAGAGCACATACCAGTATCTATGTTTTAAAATCTATAGTTCTTTTACTGTTTTTTTCATCTAAAGGTCAAGAACTCTTGTTTCTTGTGCTTTGTTTTTTATCATTCCTGTTAACCTGGTTTTATTTTCATTTTATTTGGAATGCTTTCTCTAGATATGTTATGCCTTTCAGTATGTTATAGCCAAAAAGAAACTAGGAGAACACGACATTTATTACTGTGTTATCTTATCTGATATGAAAAGTGGGAATAAATGATTGTTTTTAAATACACAGTTTCCTTAAGAAGTATATTTCAAGAAAATATACATATTCGTGGTTGTATTTTGAAGGTTAGTAGATTTGACGATCTGAACATTATTTATAATAGTTCCTGAATTCCCAGCCTGGCTGTGTAATTTAGTGTCATTTGGGTGGATGCACCATTGAATGGCATGTAGGTGTATGTTTGTCTTGCCCCCAGGGCATGCTAAGTACTTTGTACTCCCTCCTAGAACTGTTCATTTAAAGTATTTAGTCACCTTGGTAAAGGTAGGTGAAAATGAAAGCTTAAAATAAGCTATAATTATATTCAGCATTGGTGATATATTACTCTGACAGAGGAATGTAAATTGGATCTAGATATTATACAGTATTAAAGCTGACCTTCCAAGTTTAAGGTACGAAATTTCTTAGTATGTCACATGTGAGCAGTAATGTATTGTTTTCTCCCTTTAAGAAGCTTTGTGTATTGATTTTTTTTTTAAATTTTATTTTATTATTATACTTTAAGTTCTAGGGTGCATGTGCATACCGTGCAGGTTTGTTACATATGTATACTTGTGCCATGTTGGTGTGCTGCACCCATCAAATCGTCAGCACCCATCAATTCGTCATTTATATCAGGTATAACTCCCAATGCAATCCCTCCCCTCCCATGATAGGCCCCGATGGGTGATGTTCCCCTTCCTGAGTCCAAGTGATGTCATTTTTCAGTTTCCACCTATGAGTGAGAACATGCGGTGTTTGGTTTTCTGTTCTTGTGATAGTTTGCTAAGAATGATGGTTTCCAGCTGCATCCATGTCCCTACAAAGGACACAAACTCATCCTTTTTTATGGCTGCATAATATTCCATGGTGTATATGTGCCACATTTTCTTAATCCAGTCTGTCACAGATGGACATCTGGGTTTGTTCCAATTCTGTGAAGAAACTCATTGGTAGCTTGATGGGGATGGCATTGAATCTATAAATAACTTTGGGCAGTATGGGCATTTTCACGATATTGATTCTTCCTATCCATGAGCATGGTATGTTCTGCCATTTGTTTGAGTCCTCTTTTATTTCACTGAGCAGTGGTTTGTAGCTCTCCTTGAAGAGGTCCTTTCCATCCCTTGTAAGTTGGATTCCTAGGTATTTTATTCTCTCTGAAGCAATTGTGAATGGAAGTTCATTCCTGATTTGGCTCTCTGTTTGTCTGTTACTGGTGTATAAGAATGCTTGTGATTTTTGCACATTAATTTTGTATCCTGAGACTTTGCTGAAGTGTCTTATCAGCTTAAGGAGATTTGGGGCTGAGACGATGGGGTTTTCTAAATATACCATCATGTCATCTGCAAACAGGGGCAATTTGACTTCTTCTCTTCCTAACTGGATACCCTTGATTTATTTCTCTTGCCTGATTGCCCTAGCCAGAACTTCCAACACTGTGTTGAATAGGAGTGGTGAGAGAGGGCATCCCTGTCTTGTGCCAGTTTTCAAAGGGAATTTTTCCAGTTTTTGCCCATTCAGTATGATATTGGCTGTGGGTTTGTCATAAATAGCTCTTATTATTTTGAGGTACATTCCATCAATACCGAATTTATTGAGCGTTTTTAGCATGAAGGGCTGTTGAATTTTGTCCAAAGCCTTTTCTGCATCTATTGAGATAATCATGTGGTCCTTGTCTTTGGTTCTGTTTATATGCTGGATTACGTTTACTGATTTGTGAATGTTGAACCAGCCTTGCATCCCAGGGATGAAGCCCACTTGATCATGGTGGATAAGCTTTTTGATGTGCTGCTGAATCTGGTTTGCCAGCATTTTATTGAGGATTTTTGCATCGATGTTCATCAGGGATATTCGTCTAAAATTTTCTTTTTTTGTTGTGTCTCTGCCAGGCTTTGGTATCAGGATGATGTTGGCCTCATAAAATGAGTTAGGGAGGATTCCCTCATTTTCAATTGATTGGAATAGTTTCAGAAGGAATGGTACCAGCTCCTCCTTGTACCTCTGGTAGAATTCAGCTGTGAATCCATCTGGTCCTGGACTTTTTTTGGTTGGTAGGCTATTAATTATTGCCTCAATTTCAGAGCCTGCTATTGGTCTATTCAGGGATTCAACTTCTTCCTGGTTTAGTCTTGGAAGAGTGTAAGTGTCCAGGAAATTATCCATTTCTTCTAGGTTTTCTAGTTGATTTGCGTAGAGGTGTTTATAGTATTCTCTGATGGTAGTTTGTATTTCTGTGGGGTTGGTGGTGATATCCCCTTTATCATTTTTAATTGCGTCTATTTGATTCTTCTCTCTTTTCTTCTTTATTAGTCTTCCTAGCGGTCTGTCAGTTTTGTTGATTTTTTCAAAAAACCAACTCCTGGCTTCATTGATTTTTTGGAGGGTTTTTTGTGTCTCTATCTCCTTCAGTTCTGCTCTGATCTTAGTTATTTCTTGCCTTCTGCTAGCTTTTGAATGTGTTTGCTCTTGCTTCTCCAGTTCTTTTAATTGTGATGTTAGAGTGTCAATTTTAGATCTTTCCTGCTTTCTCTTGTGGGCATTTAGTGCTATAAATTTCCCTCTACACACTGCTTTAAATGTGTCCCAGAGATTCTGGTATGTTGTATCTTTGTTCTCATTGGTTTCAAAGAACATCTTTATTTCTGCTTTCATTTCGTTATGTACCCAGTAGTCATTCAGGAGCAGGTTGTTCAGTTTCCATGTAGTTGAGCAGTTTTGATTGAGTTTCTTAGTCCTGAGTTCTAGTTTGATTGCACTGTGGTCTGAGAGACAGTTTGATATAATTTCTGTTCTTTTACATTTGCTAAGGAGTGCTTTACTTCCAATTATGTGGTCAATTTTGGAATAAGTGCGATGTGGTGCTGAGAAGAATGTATATTCTGTTGATTTGGGGTGGAGAGTTCTATAGATGTCTGTTAGGTCCGCTGGGTGCAGAGATGAGTTCAATTCCTGGATATCCTTGTTAACTTTCTGTCTCGTTGATCTGTCTAATGTTGACAGTGGAGTGTTGAAGTCTCCCATTATTATTGTATGGGAGTCTAAGTCTCTTTGTAAGTCTCTAAGGGCTTGCTTTATGAATCTGGGTGCTCCTGTATTGGGTGCATATATATTTAGGATAGTTAGCTCTTCCTGTTGAATTGATCCCTTTACCATTATGTAATGGCCTTCTTTGTCTCTTTTGATCTTTGATGGTTTAAAGTCTGTT
>NC_045455.1:57105192-57188673 GCF_002776525.5 Piliocolobus tephrosceles
ATTTGTCACGTATTTCTCGTGTCATGGTTTTCATCTCTGTCATTTCATTTATGACCTTCTCTGCATTAATTATTCTAGCTATCAATTCTTCCACTCTTTTTTCAAGATTTTTAGTTTCTTTGCGCTGGGTACGTCATTCCTCCTTTAGCTCTGAGAAGTTTGATGGACTGAAGCCTTCTTCTCTCATCTCGTCAAAGTCATTCTCTGGCCAACTTTGATCCGTTGCTGGCGATGGGCTGTGCTCCTTTGCAGGGGGAGATGCGCTCTTATTTTTTGAATTTCCAGCTTTTCTGCCCTGCTTCTTCCCCATCCTTGTGGTTTTATCTGCTTCTGGTCTTTGATGATGGTGACGTACTGATGGGGTTTTGGTATAGGTGTTCTTCCTGTTTGCTAGTTTTCCTTCTAATAGTCAGGACCCTCAGCTGTAGGTCTGTTGGAGATTGCTTGAGGTCCACTCCAGACCCTGTTTGTCTGGGTATCAGCAGCAGAGGTTTCAAAAGACAGAATATTGCTGAACAGCGAGTGTACCTGTCTGATTCTTACTTTGGAAGCTTCCTCTCAGGGGTGTACTCCACCCTGTGAGGTGTGGGGTGTCAGACTGCCCTTATTGGGGGATGTCTCCCAGTTAGGCTACTCAGGGGTCAGGGACCCACTTGAGCAGGCAGTCTGTCCGTTCTCAGATCTCAACCTCCGTGTTGGGAGATCCACTGATCTCTTCAAAGCTGTCAGACAGAGTCGTTCGGGTCTGCACAGGCCTCTGCTGCTTCCCCTGTTGTTTTTTAGCTGTGCCCTGTCCCCAGAGGTGGAGTCTGCAGAGACAGGCAGGTTTCCTTGAGCAGCTGTGAGCTCCACCCAGTTCGAGCTTCCCAGCGGCTTTGTTTACCTACTTAAGCCTCAGCAATGGCGGGCGCCCCTCCCCCAGCCTCGCTGCTGCCTTGTGGTTAGATCGCAGACTGCTGTGCTATCAATGAGGGAGGCTCCGTGGGCGTGGGACCCTCCCGGCCAGGTGTGGTTATAGTCTTCTGGTGTGCCCGTTTGCTTAAAGAGCAGTATTGGGGTGGGAATTACCCGATTTTCCAGGTGTTGTGTGTCTCAGTTCCCCTGGCTAGGAACAGGGATTCCCTTCCCCCTTGCGGTTCCCAGGTGAGGCGATGCCTCGCCCTGCTTCAGCTCTAGCTGGTCGGGCTGCAGCAGCTGACCAGCACCGATTGTCCGGCACTCCCCAGTGAGGTGACCCCAGTACCTCAGTTGACAATGCAGAAATCACCGATCTTCTGTGTTGCTCCCACCGGGAGTTGGAGACTGGAGCTGTTCCTATTCGGCCATCTTGCTCCGCCCCTGTGTATTGATTTTAAACCGTCTAGGTTTGTGTTTCCCTAGGCATTCATGTAAGATTATTCTTTTGGGTAATTAAAAATATTTTTCTTATTACAAAAAATATAAGTTCATTATAGGACAATAAGAAAATACACAAAAGCAATATCAAGAAAAGTGTATAATATTATCTACTTAAATAGACACTAACTTCTTGGAGGAAGAGAGAGACAGACAGACAGACACTATCTACAGTGGAAGTCTTCCTGTCTAATACCGTTGGTTGATTGGTTAAACATTTGCTTAAAGCATGTAACCATCAAATAAATGATTCAAATATACCCCAAACATTTTTTTTTTCAATCTAAAGGATAAACATTTTTTCTCTAGACATTTCATGTGGAGCCCAGACCTTTTCTTGGAGTGGGCAAAGGCTGATTGCAAGAAGCGTACCCATAATGCATTGTCTTCCTGATGTTGGTGTTTTAAAGTGGAACAGGATCATAAAGGCTCTGGTAAAGCAGTCTGAATGCAGAACTATACTTCTGCTAAAAAAAAAAAACAAAACCTTTTTTTTTGGTACTACGATTTCCCTTTAATATATAGTTGGTTCCCACATTTACTTTTACAGCAATTTAAAAAGTAATCTATTTTTAACTTTCCAAATCGTTAGGCTTAGTTTTCACAGAAGTACCTCTTCCCCCAATTGTGTGTTATCTGTTTATATAATATTAATTATATAAATACAATAGTAAGTACAACTGTCAAGAATGGATTTGGAAACAAACCCAACTGGTTCTGTTGAGACCAGTGTGTGGGGATGTATAAGAGAGTAGAACACAAGCTTTGAATTAGCTGACTAGGTGGAGGATGATTAAGAATGTGTTTGTATAGCTACACATATGTAATACATTTTTTATATGTAAACCAAAACATTGAAGAATAATAATAGAAAACCCCTTTATATACTATTTCTGCTTTTTAAACTTAAAATATATGAGCATCATTCCACTTCAAGATTGTAGGCATAGTTTTTTAAGTTTGGTTTTGTTCCTGGACCCTAGCTAAGTGCGGTAAGCATCTTCATTGCTCCTCTAATATTCTCTGTTTATTTTTGTAATAGTGTTTATTGCACCCAGTTTTTTTTTTCATTATCCTCATCTCAGTCCTCCTACAAATTTCTTCCATCAACTCTTTAATCCCAAATTATATGTTTTTCTTTCTTCTTACTACCCCTTTTGTCTTTTCATTCTTTTGCAATCAGGATTTCACTTCCACAGAATTATTTACAAACTGCTCTTGAATTCATTTATTTATAGTTCTTTTTAGCCCTTATTTTATTTGACCTCATTTTAGCACTTGACTCTTGACTCTTCTATCTTTTGAAACTTCTTCTTTCCTTTGGATTTGTTATGTCAGGTTTACTTGGTTCTCTTCTTACCACTGTCACTGCCTTTTTCTGATTTTCTTGGTGGTAGTTTTTGCCTATTCTCACACTCTAGCAGTGGATGTTTCAGACTTGTGTTTGAAAGATAGACTAAATCTACTCTTTCCTTTTTTTTTTTTGCTAAGCACAAGTAGAAATACTGGACATTATATGTGAAACAAATAGAAGACAGGCTAGGAACCTTGGTACTTAAGGAACAATATGCCTGTGAGTTTGCTGGGTTTTCTCTCTGCCTTTTTGTCAGATTTGGAGGTAAAGAAGTGAGTAACCCAGAAATGACAGTGGGCATAGAACAAAGAAGTCCCAACAGAAGCCTTCTCTCTTAAACCAAAGGACTACAAAAATGGCAGCAAACAAGACCGAACATGTTGGCAATAACTGCCCTGTATTTCTGCTGAATACCACAGAAAGAAATCTGTGGCCCCATCCCCACTCCCCCGACCGCCTGTCCCCACTATCAAAAAGCAAAGTGGGTAGCCTGGATTTCTACCCACAGATGGCAGTAATGAGGCATTCTTCCCCCTCCCCACTGGCATTGTGTCCAAAGAGGCCAATAGAGTCAGGGCTTTCACCACCACCTAGTGATAACAGACGTCCACATCCCCCTTCCATGGTGCTATTGTAGGTTACATGGTGAGCATAACGAGGCAGTCCTTCTCTCCATCAGGGAGTGCCTAGATTCCCATCCATGCAAAGTGGTAACAAAGAATCTCTCTTGTACTTCTGTTTCCACCTTGCAGTAACAAGGTGGTGCTTTCTCTTCTTCCACTGGAACTGTGTCACAGGAAGCTTACTAAAATAAGAGGTTTATATAAGATTTATATAATCTTCTAACACGATATCCCAAATTTTCAAGCTTCAGTATAAAAAAAAATGTCATACCAAGAAGCAGGAAAATCACAAACTGAATGAAAAAAGACAATAGATGACAACACTGATATGACAGAGATGGTAGAATTATCTGATAAGAATCTTTTGAAAAGCAGCCGTCATAAAAGTGTTATAATAGGCAAATAGGAATGTGCCGAAACAAAAGAAAAAAAATAGAAAGTCTCAGCAAAGAAATAGAGGAAACTTTATTTCTTCTTTTAAAGAACCAAATGGAAATCTTAGAAGTGAAAAATACAATAACTGAAGTAAAAAGCTTATTGGAGGGCTTCAAAGGCAAAACGTGAGGTTGAAAGGAAAGAATTAGTGAACTGGATTATAGAATGATAGAAACTATACAATCTGGACAACCAGGAAAAAATAGATTGGGAAAAAAATACATACAGAGTCTCAGGGAATTATGGGTCTGTAAACAAAGATCTAACATTCTTGTCATTGGAGGTTTGAGAGGAGAAAGAGGACAGGATAAAAAAGTACATGAAGAAATAATGGCTGAATAGAGTGGGCACGGTGGCTCTTGCCTGTAATCCCAGCACTTTGGGAGGCCAAGGCAGCCGGATCACCTGAGGTCAGGAGTTTGAGAACAGCCTGGTCAACATGGTGAAATCCAATCTCTACTAAAAACACAACATTAGCCGGGCGTGGTGGCATGTGCCTGTAGTCCCAGCTACTCGGGAGGCTGAGTCAGGAGAATCGCTTAGAACCCGGGAGGAGGAGGTTGCAGTGAGCCAAGATCACGCATTGCACTCCAGCCTGGGTGACAGAGTGAGACTCTGTCTCAAAATAAATAAATTAATTAATTAAAAAAAAAATATATATATATGGCTGAGTAGTTCCCAAATTTGGCAAAAGATATAAACTTACATAAACTGAATTACAAACAGGGTAAACTCAAAGAAATTCACACACAGACATATCAAAGTCAAATTCCTGAGAACTAGACTGGGTACAGTGGCCCACGCTTGTAATCCCAGCACTTTGGGAGGCTGAGTTGGCTGGGTGTCTTGAGGTCAGGAGTTTGAGACTAGCCTGGCCAAGATGGTGAAACCTCGTCTCTACTAAAAATACAAAAATTAGCTGGGTATGGTGGTGCGTGTCTGTAGTCCCAGCTACTTGGGAGGCTAAGGCAGGATAATTGCTTGAACCCAGGAGGCAGAGGTTGCAGTGGGCTGAGATTGCACCACTGCCCTCCAGTTTGGGAGACAGAGTAAGATTCTGTCTGGAAAAAAACAAAAAACAAAAAACTGAAAATTAAAGATAAATAAAAACATCTTGAAATCAGTGGCCAGATTGCCAATTTCATGAACTAAATGGGAGATATTACCAAGATATCAACAGGGTAATAAGGGAATACTTTGAACAACTTTAAATACACAGCTCAACAACTTAGATGAACTAGATCAGTTCTTTAAAAAACGCAAACTACTAAAACACACCCAATATGAAATAGATAATTTGGATGGCCCTCTGACTATTAAGAGAATTAAGTTCCTCCTCCCCAGCAAAAGATCTTCAGGTGCAGGTGATTTCACTGGAGAATTTTACCACAATCTTAAAGAAGAATTAATGCCAATTCTCCATAGTCTCTTCCGGAAAATAACAGAGCAGAGAGCAGTTAAATTTTTTTCAAATGAGGCTTGAATTACCTGATAGCAAAACCAGACCAATACAGTACCAAGATAGAACAAAACAAAACCAAAACCCTCAAACTTACAAACCCATGTTCATCATAAATATAGTTACAAAAATCCTTATATAATGCATTGTATTGACAAGCAAAAGAGGAAAAGTCACTTGATCATTTGAATCGACACAGAAATAGCATTTGACAAAATTCAACACTTGTTCATAATGAAAACTCTCAGAAAAGTAGGAATAGATGGTGAGTTCTGTTGTAAACCTAGAAAGATATATGTAAATTCTTAACACCCTCTCTCTGCAGAATGTGGCCATTTTTGGAAACAGAGTCATTGCAGTGTAATTACTTAAGATGAGGTCATAAGGGAGTAGGGTAAAGTCTTGATCCAGTATGACTTGTGTCCTTAAAAAAAGAAAGCAGAGATACAGAAAGAGTCTCATGTGATGACTGGAAGGATTGGCAGCTTCCGTCAGAAGCTAGGAAGAGGCAGTGAAGGATTCTACCCAGAGTGCCAGGCGGCAGCCCTGCTGACACTTTGATTTTGAACGCCTCGCTTCCAGAACTACAAGAGAATATATTTGTTGTTTTAAACTCCTCAATTTGTGGTACTTTGTTGCTGCAGCCACAGGAAACTAATACAGAGGGGAACTTTCTTAACTTGGTAAAGAGATCTAAAAAAATCCTGTAGTTAATATTCTATTTACTGATGAAAGACTAAATGCTTTCCCTCTAAGACAGATTGAGAACAAGGCAAGGATGCCTGCTTTCAGGATGCTTATTTTACACCACGGGGAAGTTCTAGGTAGAACACTGAAGCAAGAAAAGGAAATAAAGGCATGCAGGTCAGAAAGGTAGAAATAAAACTCTCCCTATTTGCAAATGACATGATTGTTTACATAGAGAATCTCAAGAAATCTACCAAAAACTCCTAGAACTTATCACTGAGTTCAGCAAGGTTGCAGGATTCAAGATAAAAATATAAAATTGTATTTCTATGTACTCGCAATGAACTTGTGGAAAATGAAATTAAAAACACAATACCATTCATAATTGCTCAAAAAATAATTATAATTTTAATGAATTAGCCATAGACTTTTATGCTGAAAACTACAAAATAATGATGAAAGGGGTTAAAGAAGATCCAAATAAATGGAGACATCTAGTGTTTATGAATAAAAGACTCAACTCAATTTGTTTGTCCATTTGGGTTATTGGCAGAATCCAATTTCTTGTGATTGTGGGATTAAGACTCATTTCTTTTCTAGCTGTCAGTTGAGGGCCATTCCCAGGTTTTTCAGTCTACCTACATTTTTTGGCTCTTCTTTGGTCTCCTTCATTTTCAAAACCAGTAAAGGTAAGTTGAGTCCCTTTTATGTTTTTGTTTTTTTTTTTTTTTTTTTTTTGAGACAGAGCCTTGCTCTGTTGCCCAGGCTGGAGTGCAGTAGCACCATCTTGGCTCACTGCAGCTTCCGCCTCCTGGGTTCAAGGGATTCTCCTGCCTCTGCCTCCCAAGTAGGTGGGATTACAGGCACTCACCACCACACCCAGCTATTTTTGTTTTTTAGTAGAGACGGGGTTTCTCCATGTTGACCAGGCTGATCTCGAACTCCTGGCCTCAAGTGATCCACCTACCTCAGCCTCCCAAAGTGCTGGGGTCATAGGTATGAGCCAGGGTGCCCATCCCTTTTTATGCTTTGACTCGCTTTCTTTCATCTCATCTCTCTAACTAAGCTGGGAAATTAAGAATTATATGATTAGATTGGAACCACCTGGATAAACTAGGTTAATTTTCCTATTTTAAAATCATCTGATTAGCAACCTTAATTCCATCTGCAACCTGAATTGCTCCTTTGCTACATGAGCTAATATATTTATAGGTTCTGAGTTTAAGATGTGCAGATCTTTTGTTGGGAAAGGGTAGAATTACTTTCTTTACTACGTATGCCTAGTCCTTTTATGCCCTTCCATTGCCCATGGCATTATATATGTGGTTTTTCAAGCTCAAGTCTTTTCTTACCTGTTTGGTTTTATCTCTGATACAGCTTTCTCTGTTGCTCAGCACAGGCCATTTCTTTTATGTTTAATGTCTTCGTGTGTATGCCCTCCTGCTTAGAAAGACTCAGGTCAGACAGCAGATGCTTTGAAGTTCCCAAGAGAGGTAGATACTGTACGTTCTGTTCCCAGAGAGCCATGACTATAGCATTTATTACATTATGGAAATAATTTTGTTCGACATTTGTTTTAACCACTAGTCTGTGATCTTTTCAAGGGCAGAGATCATATTTTATTCAGTTTTGTATTTCTCGTATCTAGTGCAGTATCAAGAACACAGTGTTCCCTTTAATAAAGGCTGACTTGGCCAGGCATAGTGGCTTACACCTGTAATCCCAGAAGTTTTGGAAGCTAAGGTGAGAGGATTTACTTGAGGTCAGGAGTTTGGACTGGCCTGGGCAACATAGTGAGACCCTATCTCTACAAAAATTAAAATTAGATGAATGTGGTGACACATGCTTGTAGTCCCAGTTACTAGGAGGGCTGAGGCAGGAGGATTGCTTGACCCCAAGAGGTTGAGGGGGCAGTGAGACATGATTGTGCCACTGTACTCCAGCCTGTGTGACAGAGTGAGACCCTCTCTTTGGTTTTATCATCTTTGATTCAGTATGGGTAAATAACAGTTCTGAAATTGCAATTGAAATTTCTAGCTTGAAGGTTGAGACAGGTTCAGTCATGGTGTGGAGATCTATCATCTCTGTGTTTATTTCTGCATATATAATGGCCACAAGCCTGGTTATCAGCAGACCTAGATGTTATTTCTAAGTTACTGGAACCTCTTATATATAACAATAGAAGGGACTTAGTTTCATTATAAAATGATTTATTGAGTGCTCAGTCTATCCCATGCTTGAATAAATATGATATATAAGAAATGGTCCCTATACTCAAGGAGTGTGCATCAGGTAAGATTGCTCTTATGATCTGAGATTGCTCTTATGATCTGGTATGTTTATTCCAGATCATAAGGGTAATAATTCCAAGATTAATTCCATTATAATTTGTGATGCATTTGTCTTTCCCTTTCTACAGCACATCTGGGAAGAAAGGTAGTAACTTTAAACAAAACAAAGGAAGGGTAGGAGGGTCAGTCTTTGGGAAAAAATACTTGAGAGTGCTTTGTTCCTTTTGGCCAGGAGGTAAATCTGAGACCTGATTGTGCCTGTCTTGCTCAATGAGGTGACTGAGTGTATTTGCTTCCTAAAGCCAACAACATATCAGAAACCACTTTATACACTTTCAGTTTCATCCTGTGTTTCTGGAAGTAGTAACTGAATTTCAAAGCCTAAGCTGCTTTTGACCATTTAAAGGCGGGTTAAACATTGTAATTCTGGGAACCTGTTCTCCCTCTCCCACTGTTTTGTTTGTTTATTTGTTTGTTTGTTTTAATTTTTATTAAGTTTTATTACCTCTTCATCTCTTCTTTTCTCCTATATTGAGACCCCTACTAGGAAGTGCTAAAGGGTAATGTACTTAGAAGTTTTCCTTGAGGCAATTAGAGGAGTTTGATATTTCCTGTTACAGAATTTTAAGAGAGAGATTTTGTGTTAAATTAGTATTTAGCACACTACGGTTGCTCTTTTAAAGCAGTTTTTTTTCTGATACAAATGTCATACTGATCTCTATGTCATTTTTATTCATGAAAAAGAAACATGTGCATATTTATCCATGAATGCAGTTTATAGTTGAACCACATAATGCCTGATGGTACTGTGCTGATAGGCACAGAAGAAATAGTGCAGATTTTAGTTCCTGGAGATTGATCATTTATAGATCAGTTGATAATTTTTTTCTAAGTTGCTTCTTACACTGATGATGAGAAATTTTTCATTTTTTAGAAAGCTATGGATCTCAATAAACCTCTGTCAAGACAGCAGACCTACCTATTAAATATCACTTTTTATCTTGAACATCTTTTCCGGTGGAAATAGGAGGTGATATTCGTACCCCGTCCTTAAAAATAATATTGCTGAAAATAGTAGGAGTGAGAGTGAAACACTTGAGATTATTGCTTTATGAGTGATACTTGTTAATACAACAGTATGTTGAGTTTGCAAATTTTTAAGAAAACAGGGAGACATTTTATGCATATTTAATTTTTAATCTTTTTAATAAGTACTTTTGTTAGCTTTCTTTTAATTTTTATATTGTTTCTTTGGTTGTCAAGTGTCTCAGTTTTCTTTCCCTGTACCCTGTCCCACTTTTCTTGTTTTTGACATGTTTTATGAAATATAATATGTAATCTGGTTTTCAGAAGGCCATTGCCCAACTCTCATTTTATTGTTGTTGAGAAATTCTCTCGGTGACTTAAAATATTGTAATAGATGAAGTGATTTGGTTTAATGCCTCTTTACATGGAACTTTAATAAGTTTTGTTTTATAGAGAATTAGTTTATATATACAAAATGAGTGAGTAGGCATAAATTGTATTTGAATAGTTCATATTCTGTAGTTTAGGAGAGAGTTATATAGTGGGTCTAGAAATAGTTGACTTTAGACCATCTATGAGTCCCACTATTCTAGTTATAATTATGTTAAGGGTAATAAATTTTAAGTAGCTATTTTTATTATTAATTATGTAGATCAGAGAACTTACTGATTTACATGGATTTGTGTTTCTTAAATTTTATAATGGGTCATAATATAAGCATATTAAGTGTAACTAAGTCTTTTTGTTATATTCACATAATTTAGAATTACTTTGCCTGTTTTGGTGTGAGGCGGTTTGATGAACAGTGATTTTATTCTTCACAATGATTAAAGGTGATAGCAGTATGAATAATCTGAAACCATTTATGTTGGCTTTAGAATATCTTTGTGGCTATACTTTTCAATATGGAGATGGTTGAAAATTTACTTCAAACAAAATACTGAAGGCCCTCTGTGAAGTATTAAAGAGGAGTGCCTTATGAACAGTCTCTCTCCATGCATCTCAATGTCAGCCCAAGTAAAACTCTCAGATTACTCCTCACTTCCCTGCTGCATGTGAAATAGGAATAAATTCAGAATAGGATGTCAACAAGGCAGACAGTTAAGTGAGATCCTGTATTGTTTTCATGAATCATGAAAACAAGATTCAAAATGCCTATAGGTAATCTGTCTGTCGCTGATAGTAAAGAGTAAACCCTTCACTTTTGAAGTAGCATCCTGGTTTGAAAACAGCAATCTCTGTTTAACTTTTTTCCTTACCTTAACTATAATAGCAATCTTTAGTCTTTCACAAGAGAGTATCTTTCCTGTTTAAGTCCATTTTAAAAATTAGTTATTTCATGGCTTTCACTGGCAAGAGATGAGTAAAATATTGTCTGACAAGAGATTGCCAATCTAAATGGCAAATTTCTTTTTCTTTTTTGTAAAATCAGAAATCCTCAACATTGATAGGTGTCAAGTTGTGTTTACAGAAATGTGCAAATGAAGAAGCTGGATTTTAAATAATATTTGTATTTTTTATATAAATATATTGCATTTGATTTTTATTCTCTTGTTTTCACTAGAAATGTTATATTGTATCTTAAGGAAAAAATGATATTTTGGTAGTTTTTGATATATGACTTAAGCTTGTTTTTATTCTTTATAATGTTCTGTTTTTCATTCCTTGAAATTTTTTTTTGAGATGGAGTTTTGCTCTTGTTGCGCAGGCTGGAGTACAATGGCGTGATCTTGGCTCACTGCAACCTCTGCCTCCTGGGTTCAAGTGATTTTCCTGCCTTAGCCTCTCCAAGTAGCTGGGATTATAGGCATGCACCACCACGCCTGGCTAATTTCATATTTTTAGTAGAGATAGGGTTTCACCATGTTGGTCAGGCTGGTCTTGAACTCCTGATCTCAGGTGATCTACCTACCTCTGCCTCCCAAAGTGCTGGGATTACAGGCAGGAGCCACTGTGCCTGGCTGAAATTTTGTTTTTAACGTCTTATTGTTCAAACACTACATATATGCATACATAATATCACATATATAAGCACATGCATCCAAATAAACATACACATGTATATCTTTTCTTCATTCTTTTGGCAACAGATTATTATCATTGTATTATTTATTGGCCTAGGTTTACTAATCTCCACTGAAAGAAGGTATTCATTTCTACTAAGGTAGTTTTCCTGTAATCCAGGCAAGCTGTTGTTTAGTGACAGTAATGTTCTAGTTACGTAAAGTCCTGTGATTAGGTCAGTGGGTTTATGGGACAGGTTTCGTTTGCTGAAGATGGATATACTCATTTAAAAACTGGCAATGCATTTTTTTTTTTTTTTTAATCGACTGAACTTTGAAACTTAGGAAATTCTTAACATTTATAGGAATGTAGTTCTGTGGTTTGGGAAATTCTGCTAAAGCATCTCCTTTTTTGATTAATTTTTGCCAGTAATCTTTTTCTTTATGTTGATCTACATCTTTCCTCCATAGATCTTTACTCACCTGTACAATTTGTCTTCTTTGGCATAGCCCCAAATGGGCAGTAATTAGTGGTGTGCTGGTAAATGTTTAGAGCCAGCTCTGGGTGCGTGGGCAGGGATGGCTCTGATTGGTTTGCCAGTTTCTTTGGTGTGAATACTTTCACTGTGGCTGATTTCAAGCTACTCATGTGATGTCCCTAAACATGAAGCATGTAAGAGAGGTGCACAGTCTGCTCTTACAAACTTGTGCAAGCAGAGTTTAGCACACTATCGGCATATCCCATCTTTGCTTCTTTCGCAACCAAGATTATGAGTCATGAATAATTTTTATATATGATGTTATTCTTATGTTTTAGTTACAATTAGGAATATAGCAAATATAAAATACTTGTAGGTATATAACATTATGATAACACAAGCTGCATTACTGACAATGTGTGACTATCTTTTTTCTGTTTTTCAGTTGGGTGGAAAACTTTGGACATGAGGGGCTTGGATTATTACTGGACATTTTGGAAAAACTGATTAGTGGAAAAATGTAAGTATTGCTAATAATTATTTTCAAGTAAGCATCATTCATGTGTCCAGTTATAATCCCAACACTGCTATTTTTTATGTCAATACAGCCAAGAAAAAGTTGTAAAGAAAAATCAACATAAAGTCATACAGTGTCTAAAAGCCCTGATGAATACGCAGGTATGTACATAGGTAATTAGTATTTGTCCATGACCAGTTTTGTAATATATGATTTTCAGTTGCAGTAAAGTGATGGTGTATCCTTCTGATGTGTTTTTCAGTCATGATGGAAAAATATTGAATTTTCTTGAATTCTAGTTTCAACAGTCTTGCAATAGGAGAAACTTCATAATGAATAAACCTCTTCTGATGCTGAACTCCTCCTCATGTGTAGGTTAATTCTCTCTCCCCACCCTTTCCTCCCCCTCAACCTTGCCCACCACAATCCCATCTTCTTTCTTTTTTTTCTCCCTCTACCACCTTTTCTCCACTTTTTTTGTGCTCCTCTTCCTCTTTTCTTCCTTCCTTCATTTCCTCTCTCTCTCTTAACTCTCAAAAGTATGGCATGAGTCAGCTTTAAGATCATGATTATTAAGTGTGAGCTGCAATAATACTTATTACCAAAGGTTCAAGTTGGGAAGATTTCTATATTCTAGGAATTTAAAATCTACAATGAAATTAATGTAAACAGATATAAGCAGGTCTCAGAAATGGAGCAATGATGTAATATTGAGAACAAATATAATATGGAGGAATTTGCATAAAGAGTTTACATTAGAAGGGAGAAACCTGCTTGTGGCTCTCACCTATAATCTTACCACTTTGGCATATCGAGGCAGGAGGGATTGCTTGAGGCTAGGAGTTTGAGACCAGCCTGGGCAACATAGTGAGACGCCGTCTCTACAAAAAATAAAACAAATAGCTGGGCATGGTGGCATGTACCTGTAGTCCCAGCTACTCAGGAGGCTGAGGTGAAAGGGTGGCTTGAGCCCAGGAGTTTGAGGTTATAGTGAACTGTGATTGAATCCCTGCACTCCAGCCTGGGAGACAGAGTAAATCCCTGTCTCTAAAACAAAACAAAACAAAACAAAAAACAAAACAAAAAAACTAGAAAAAAAGAGGAATTCTTTCTTTCTTTATTTTTTATTTTATTTATTTATTTTTATTTTATTTTATTTTTTTATTATTATACTTTAAGTTCTAGGGTACATGTGCATAACGTGCAAGTTTGTTACATATGTATACTTGTGCCATGTTGGTGTGCTGCACCCATCAACTCGTCAGCACCCATCAATTCGTCATTTATATCAGGTATAACTCCCAATGCAATCCCTCCCCCCTCCCCCTCCATGATAGGCCCCGATGTGTGATGTTCCCCTTCCCGAGGAATTCTTAAAGCTCTTTAAGAGCTTTAAGTAAAGAGGAATTCTTAAGCTCTTTACTGAAGTTAGATGTTAGGTTTATCTAGCAATGTTTCTTTTTTGCTTTTATACTGTTAACTGCAGAAATTAGCATTATCTTATGCCTTTTCTTTAAGCTCCAGCATCTAAACACATCTACCTCATGATTTGTGAAGTAATGATAGGTGTTTAAGTTGCTGTTAGAGAGCATTGGAGGAAATTTTACCTGTGGTTGTATGATTATTTTTGTTTTATATCAAAACCATCTGTATATTTCTGATTAATTTTAATTTATAATATTTTGCCTTATTCTAATTTAAAAATAAACTTTTATAGGGCTACACACTTAAGTACTAGTACATCAATTATTAAGATTTGTTTTGTATTTCTTTTACTAAATGTATTAGCAAATATTTATATTTTCTAATTATTTTTGTCTTATTAAACAATGTATTTTTAAGCATTTTCTGGAGGCAAGCTTTCTATTTTTAATCAATGAAATCTTTTTTCTTCCTTTCCTACTCTAATCAGATATTATTTTCAAAGAAAATATGTGACGTAGGAATCACAACTCCTTTTATGCTGAATTCATGGTTCTTTGAAAATCAGATATTAGATATATAAGGTAGCTTTTTACATATCTGTTTTAAGAGTAAATGAATGAAAGAATCAAATTGCTGATAGGGAAAAGTCTTTTCCCACTAAGTACATAGAACTAGTTTAGGAAGCCCTTTCTAAAGTGAGAATGTAGCAATTGGGAATTTCATTGGTGATGGAAAGGCCAAAAGTAGAAAAAATCTAGGAACTTTTTTTAAACCAAAGGGGCATTTGGATCATAATTTGAATTTAGAAGAATATCATGGTTAAAGTAAGGTGGTAAATAGAAGATAATATTCTTACTTTGTTTCAGAATGAATCTGAGGAAGATTTAACTTTATTTATTTTCTAATTAATATACTATTATCCTCTTAAGAGATTTTTGTTGCTTGTAGTTTATATATGTGGACCTATAAAATATTACCGTTTTATTTGGTGCTTTTATCTGTTAAGTTATTGGTACTTATAGTGTCTGAACTCTAAACCTAGCAATATGTGAAATTTTTGGTAAAGTTTTTTTTTTTTTCCCTTCAAGATTGGTTAATGATTTTCTTAATCTTTATTTGATCACATCTATAAGTACAAAATTTGTTAAACCTCACTTATACAGTATTTAGTAGCATTCATTGAATGATGAAAATTTAAGTTTTAAGAGGAAAAAAATGTGCCTTATTTGGTACTAGTAATTAATTATACAATTAATGAGCAAATTTGATAACATTACATGAAAGTGAATTTCTTATAACATTAAATTGGACTAAGAGTATTTTTTAAATGGAAGAGAATTTTAATTGCCTAGGGGAAAGAAAATAAAAGATAATAAGGATGAAAATTTAGTATATTCAAATTGAAAGGTAATTAGAACAGAGGCTTCAGTTTGGTCAGTTAACTTTGTGTGTATTGCTTTGAAGAGTGCACCCAAAGTGAGGGTGCTTTGCTCCTGAAGCCAGCAACTTTACCCACATTATTTCTGCACTGAGATTAACTCACTGTGGGTGGCTGCTCAGCACCAGTAGTCATGCTGTGTGGGTCCAGATGTTGGACATCCTACATGAGGATTTAGGGCATTAACTTTCTTCTACCTAAAACATCATCTTCAGTGCCTGAAATTCCATCTGTTAGCTAATAATAGGCCTCATGTGGAATGCAAGTGGAACCTGGCATTGATCCTCAGTTTAGAACAGGCCAGTTATATTGTCCGGAGTGTGTCCTTGACATTCAGGAAAGATACATCCTTAGACTTTCAAAATTTGTCATGCCTCTCTAACCTAAAACAGCCCTCATTAAATGTACTTTAATCCTAGCACTGGTAAGTTGACAACTTCTCACACAGAGTCAACCGTTTTTGTTTTGTTTTACTATGTTTTTTAAATAATTGAGAGTAATTTTATACAAGTAGCAATTCTGTATTTAGGTATACTGAGTAGTAGTAATTGGCCTCATTCCAGTCTTAAAATGAGTGTGACACATTTTTGCATTACCAAAATCAGAGAATGTTACCTGGTATGGACTTTTGGGGTCACAGGATGATGGTTAAAACTGTGAAATCAGAGTATGCTCCTATTTCACCTCTCATACATGATGGTTTAGGGACAGAGGGCTTGTCAGAGAAGGTAGGTAGTATCACTTGGAGGAAGTCAGCATGAGTCACCTTGGGTGGCTGGAGGAGTCACAGGATTCTGATTCTAGAAGGGCAGGTGTTAGCTAAGGACAGCCAGGTAGGTGGGAAAGGAAGAGGGAATACTAGAGGCAAGCTTTACTCAATTCCCAGGTTTATTAGGACAGAGCCAGCTCTTCTGTACTTGGTAATCATTGACTGACTTTCTGAATTGAATCTAAGTGGTACTTTATAAACCTGACAATTCCCTGGAATGATTATCAAGGCATATTGTAGTTTCTGGTCCTGTGCCTGCCTTTTCATTCTTTTTCCAGTTAGGTAATAGCCCAGGCTATCTTAAAAGTAAGTATTTCCTGACTGTTTAGCTGTCTTGTTGTAAACTTTTCCCTATTACTAACAAGACAGATTAATCTCTCCAAAATTCATATTCTGGGGCCCTTGGCCTTTCCTTACACTGTCCCCATTGTTCCTATGTTTCTTAGATAGTGGTTTAAAGTAAATGCAATATTTCAGTCCAGTACAAATGGCCATATACAAGATAGGAAAGTTATAAATAGGATTTTATAACAATCAAAGTACTTGGGTGTAAGCTGGTTATAGATTCAACTTTGATGCTTACATGTAGTGCTGATCTTGAGTTTAGTTCATAGGCCTGTAACTGAGAATAAGGCCCTTTTTCAGTGTTTGGTAGCAACTCTGATTAGTCAATTTCTCATGCTTTAGTAGGATCCTCTGAGATGCATGCTGGGTAAATAGTACTGTTTTATTGTTTCTATTCATCCTCTGTATTTTGACAGTTATCTTTCATAGATATGTCATTAACATAATTTCTTATCTTCTAATTGGATTTGACTTCCTGGCAGTAGTAAATAAACTTTGTGTTAATCCCAATCTCCCATTTATAGAATGAGTTTACAACCGCATTGTTTTCCTTATAATAAATACCATTGTGATTGGAATACCTGTGCCCATTATGGCAGTTTCTACATGGTAATTGCCCAAATCATACTTCAGTTTTTGCTTATTTATGAACTAAATGCTAATATCTAGGCCTATATTTTGTAATATGGTAGCTACATGTGGCTTCTGAGCATTTGAAATGTGGCTAGTCTGAATTGAGATGTGCTACAGTGTAAAATACACACTGAATTTCAACTGTTTAGGAAGAAAAAGAAGTGAAATGTCATCAATAAATGTTTTATATTGGTTATATGTTGAAATAATAATATTTGGGATATATTGGATTAATTTTATTGAAAATAGTTTTGCTTGCTTGAAATTTCTAAATTACTCATGTGGTTTACTTTACATTTCTCTTGGACAGTGCTGATCTGTGTGTTTGCTTATGGTAATATATCTCTTACCAACCTTCCTTCCCAGGAAAAAGATTTCATGGCCTCAGTGTCTGGTTCCGTATCTGGCTGTTTGTTTCATTTATTTCTGTTGGCTAATCCCATATTTCTTACTGCTTCCCTCTTTCTCCATTTGGCTAATTAACCTGTCTTAATAATTATCAGCTGTATTGTTGTAACATCACCTTGAGTTATCTTTATTTGGTTTAGTTTTGTGGTTCTTGACATAAAGTGAATACCCTTATGAACTTTTGTTTTTTTTGAGACAGAGTTTTGCTCTTGTTGCCCAGGCTGGAGTGCAATGGCACGATCTCGGCTCACTGCAACCTCCACCTCCCAGGTCTAAGCAGTTCTCCTGCCTCAGCCTCCCAAGTAGCTGGGATTACAGGCATGCGCCACCACACTCGGCTAATTTTGTATTTTTAGTAGAGACAGGGTTTCTCCATGTTGCTCAGGCTAGTCTCGAACTCCTGACCTCAGGTGATCCTCCCACTTTTGCCCCCCAAAGTGCTGGGATTACAGGTGTGAACCACCGTGCTTGGCCATGAACTTTTTAGAGTGTTACACAGTCTATATTTTTTAGCTTTGGTAAGTGTAAAAATATATTATCCTATAATAATTTTTTAGTAATTACATTTCCTTCAGGGCATTATTTTTCTAACTAATTTCTGACATTTGACATCTTATTTTCAAAATATTATAGTATGGCTTGGAAAGAATTATGAGTGAGGAGAGGAGTCTTTCCTTATTGGCCAAAGCCATGGATCCCAGACACCCCAATATGATGACAGATGTGGTTAAACTTCTCTCTGCGGTATGCATTGTAGGGGAAGAAAGCATGTAAGTGTTATCAATTTTTTCTCTAATCATATAATAATTTAATACAGATTGATTCATTTAATGTTTCATTATCTACTTTAGGCTAGAATTTACTAGAATTTGAATAAATGTTTAAATATTTAAGCAGCTAAGTTAGATTCTTATTGGCTGGAAATTTTTGAGTAATAATTATTTCTCTTAATTGATTTATTAGTTATGGGCTAAAATACTTCTATGAAAAACTGATTTCTTTATCATATTTAAACTGTTTTTTTAACCGAAACCCTAAATTTAAAAAACATTCTAAATGAAGGCTTTGAAAATATATAAACGTTTCTGTTTCTTATGTGATTTTTTTTTCCCCAGATAGAAGTATTTCAAACTGTAGGTCTTCTCTATCCCCTTGTAAAAGCAAACATATTACGATTTGGAAATCTATATGTAAGGCAGACTAGAAAATGATTTATGTAATTGTAGTTTACTGGTTGAGGGTACAAAGTCCTTGAGCATAAAGCACATACTAGTGCTGTAAAGAACTTAACCACATTTGTTAGGAGTGTAATTAAATACTGTTACATACATATTAAAGATAATTATAAAGATAAAGATTTTTAAAAATTAGGGTTCTAATTATAAGGAAGCATTTAAAAATTATTTAAAATGCCTTTTAAAAAAGATAAAAATGTAAAAACTAAACAACCAAAAGAACTAATAGAAATATCCCACACATGTAGGAGTTGGCAGAGCCCTCTAAGGGCAGCCTCCTGTGTTGATTTGAAAATCAGCCTTGTGGAGGTCCTGCTGGAGTTGGAGGGATTGAGCAGGTTCAGCTTGATGGTTGGATAGTCAAAGACACCACTCCGCCTTGGCCTAGCAGTCTGCCCGCAGCGTGCCTACAGTGTTTATCTATAGAAGAGGTGTAGCCACACCCAACAGCAGTCCCAAGCTTGCAAAGCCAGGCTTACAGCTTCAGTACTTAAGACCGTATAAATGTTGGTGTACAAATCTAAGAGTGACTTTATGTGGACCTATGCTTTCTGAGCTTCCCTTCCCACTTTCTTCCTTTCCCCTTCCCCCATCATTTTTTAATTCTCTCTTAACCTTCTCTTTTCCCCTTTTCTTCCTCCTCTTTCCTCTTGGACTCTTCCTTGCTTTTCTTTTCCCTTCCCTATTCTGTTATCCTTCCCTTTCCTTGTTTCAGAATGGGTGTCAATATCCTGTAAATAACACTTAGGACTGCATGCCCATGTCCACGAACTGTGAGCTTCTCCAGTGTGCTGGATGCTGTTAACTACTATTTAAAAGAAGAGGAAGTATAGTTTTTGCATAATTATTATATTTTATAATTGAATATTTATAATACCATACTATTATATATTTTCAACTATCATACAGCTTTGTTTACTTAAACTATTGAGGCATAAGAGTGCAGTGGTTGAGAGCATTTATATGGTGCCTACCACATAAACTATCTGGTTTCAGATTCTTGCTCTACCATTTCACAGATGTGAGACCCTGGACAGAATGCTTAACCTTTTTCTGCCTTAGTCACCTAACCTATAATATGGGTTAATTATAGTACCCACCCCAAACAGTTGTTATATACTTTAAAATGAGTTGATATTTGTAAAGTGGTTTAAATGGTGCCTGATGTTAGTAAGCATTGTATAAATGCTTGATAAACATCTTCATAGGGTTATTGTCAGGGATAACTGATTGAAATGTAATATGCTTAGAACTGTGCTTGATACATGGTATGTACTTGGTAAACTGCTTGTAAAATATATTGGGTGCTTAGGATATTGACTTTAGTAGGATAAAGCAATTGTATTGTGGCATTTGTGTTTGCTACTTGCAATTTAATTGACTCAAATTTTCTAATAGCCTTGAAGAAGTTTTAGAAGCTTTAACTTCAGCTGGTGAAGAAAAAAAAATTGACAGATTTTTTTGTATTGTGGAAGGCCTCCGGCACAATTCAGTTCAACTGCAAGTAAGTTTTATGTGTATATAAAATCTATTTTTAAATGACATATATTTCTTTTAACTGTTTTTGATTGGTTTATATGAAAACGTTGTTATGAAGCTCTGCATGCCTTTTAATATTCTTTTATAGCATTATTTATTTATTTATTTTGAGACGGAGTCTTGCTTTGTCTCCCAGGCTGGAGTGGTGGCGCGTTCTCAGCTCACTGCAAGCTCCGCCTCCCAGGTTCACACCATTCTCCTGCCTCAGCCTCCCAAGTAGCTGGGACTACAGGCACCCGCCACCATGCCCAGCTAATTATTTTGTATTTTTAGTAGAGACGGGGTTTCACTGTGTTAGCCAGGATGGTCTCGATCTCCTCTGACCTCATGATCTGCCCGCCTTGGCCTCCCAAAGTGCTCAGATTACAAACATGAGCTACTGCATCTGGCCTAGCATTTTTTTAACATATAGAATTCCTATTTGTACTATGTCATAATTTATCTTACAGATACATCTTGGCACACAACAATGTAACCATTTCCTAGGTTGCTTTTCCAGTAGTAGAACTATTAGATTACTTTGTATAAGATATAGTCATATGAACTATTTATTCTATGTTAGTCTCATAAATTGCTTCAACTTTTGAGATGTTTTGCCAATTAGGTGAATTAGGTATTTTCATTGTTTTAATGTTAATAACTGAAAAGTTGAGCTTACATGAATAATAAGGAAACCCAAGGTTATAGATGTTTCCAAAAATACTGCTAAAAAGACACATTTAGACTTAAACATTTTAATATTCAAGCTGAATAACTAATATTCATGTAATTTCTCTTTCTTTTCTTAAAAAAGGAAAAGAGGCTTTTATTGGCGTAATTGTTCAAGAGTGATCGTCTTAAAAAATATTAACACCTGATTCTCACCTCCATACTTTTAAAACTTAATTGGCATGGTGTGACCTGGACATTGGGAAATTTAAAATAATCCTCAGATGATCCTAATGTGCAGCAAAGTTTCGAAGCCAGTGTGGTAATAGATATGAAGTAAATGTTTCACACTTAATAAAAGTAAAAAGTTATACATTTTTTTTTTAAAGGTTCTGGGCAGCTTGGCCATTTTATATTTTCTTGATATGACAGGAATAGAAATGCCAAATCTGAAATAAAAAAAAAAAGTTAAAAATTAAAAGTAAACAAATGGTGTTTGAAAAATAATAGGCCGGGTGCGGTGCCTCATGCCTGTAATCCTAGCACTTTGGGAGGCTGAGGCAGGCGGATCACCTGAGGTCAGGAGTTCAAGACCAGCCTACTAAAATACAAAAATTAGCCAGGCATGATGGCGAGTACCTGTCCCAGCTACTCAGGAGGCTGAGACAGGAAAATTGCTTGAACCCCGGAGACGGTGGTTGCAGTGAGCCGAGATCGTGCCACTGCACTCCAGCCTGGGTGGCTGAGTGAGACTCCGACTCAAGAAAAAACAAAATGAGAATATGATAGGAGCTGTGAAACTAATAATTTAGTATGGACATTTCAGATGACAGTGTTAGCGAATAGCTAGTGAGGAACCCTATGTTGTAATTTGTTTCTCTTGGAATAGGCAGAATTGAAGACCTGAGTAGAGGGTCTCTATGGCATGGGTCCGGCAGGAACCTTTGGAAGAGAACCCCTTTTCATGCATTCTGGGCTTGTTAGATGACATTGGCGTGGAGATCTGGGATGTGTTCCCCATCACTGACATAGACCTTGCCCATTTAGTTGCTTGAGGGACTAGAGTCTTTTAATTCATACACTGCTAGCCTCATTTCCCTTCTCCTCCTCCTCTCTTTTCTCTTTGCTTTCTTCCGTCTCTTCTCTCCCATCTTGTCTCTGAGCTCCCCCTTCCCTTCTCTCCTTTTCCTTCCTATTGCTTTTCTTTTTCCTTTCTATTTTTGTGTCTTTCCTTGTCTGGTTGGTCTGTTGTAATCCGGTGCTTTTAACAAGTTTCTTTGTCATCTGATCCCAGGCTTTTTATTCATCTGAAGATTAATGAAGAGTAACCCTAAAGAAAAGTTTGTAGAGGAAAGTTGAACAATTACTTTATCTGATCTTTTTGCAACTATCTATGAGTCTATAATTATTTGAGAATAAAAGGTTTATAAAAATGTTGGTAAAACTGGGGTCCCATCCTTTTGTTTACAACAGTATTACATTACATGAGGTTTTAAACTGTGAGGGAATAATGGCTTTAACAAGCCATTATTGTCCTGGTAAATGACATGATCTCCTCATTTATTGGAAAGTTTTGACTATTGCAGTCTAATTCTTGGTTATTTGGAATATTTGTTTTGGCTGTCAGACATAAAGGTAAATCTGTCTGACCTTTATTTTAATTAACTACAAATTAAATTGATGAGTATGAACTTGAAGGCAAACCATGTTGATTTAAAAAATTTAGGGGGTAAATTAAGTAATTTCTTTTATGGGTAGTTGTTCTAATTTTATTGAAGGTGCTCTTCTGTGGAAAAATAACATTTCTATAGTCATGATAAATTTATGTTTAGCCAGTAAATATCTAGAAAGAGAACTATCAGTTAAAAGTTTGGAATTTTATAGGTTACTATTCTATAGAAAATATTAAGACTTTAATAAATATTGAGAATTCTGTTTATATAAAGTTTTAATACAGGTTTAATTTCTTTTATTAACAACTCTAGTCAGACTAAATTAACGTATCATAACATTTACCCATTTAAAATGTGCGATTCAGGTCAGGTGCGGTGGCTCATGCCTGTAATCCCAGCACTTTGGGAGCCCAAGGTGGGCAGATCATGAGGTCAGGAGATTGAGACCATCCTGGCTAACATAGTGAAACCCTGTCTCTACTAAAAATACAGAAAAATTAGCCGCGTGTGGTGGCAGGCGTCTGTAGTCCCACCTACTCGGGAGGCTGAGGCAGGAGAATGGTGTGAACCTGGGAGGTGGAGTTTGCAGTAAGCTGAGATCGCACCACTGCACTCTAGCCTAGGCAACAGAGCGAGACTGTCTGTCTCAAAAAAAAACCAAAAAACAAAAAGTGTGATTCAGTTTTTTTGGTATATTAACAGATTTGTGGAATCTTTACCATAATCAATTTTAGAAGATTTTCATTACCACACCGAAACAAAGTCCTCATCCCTTAGCTATAACTACACAATCCTTTATTCTCTGTAGCCTGAGACAACTATTGATCTACTTTCCGTCTTTATAGAGTTGCATATTCCAGACATTTAATGTAAATGTAATCATGCATTATGCGGGTCTTTGTGATTGGCTTCTTGTATTTATTAATAGCAAAATATTTTAGAGGTTCATTCATGTTGGAGTACTGCATTTTAAAAAATTGCCACATAATCTTCTGTCATATGGGTGTAACACATTTTATCAGCTGTCAGTTGACAGACATTCAGGTTGTTTCTGCTCTTCGGCTGTTATGAAAAATGTTGCTGTGAACATTTGTAGAGCTGATTTCTTTTTAAACTGCTGCTTATTTGCCATATTTAGTGTTGAGTGAATACAGCCAGGGAGGAGGAGAGCTTAGAGCAATATTTTCCTTCCACAATTATGGAAGTCACGGGTATAATATAGTTTCTTTTTAATTTTTAACTTTTGTGGGACATAGTAGGTGATGATTCAATTTAAAAAAATTTTTGCCAATATATATGTAGCTGATTATATTTGCTTTTAAGAAACTAATTGACTTAGTTGTAATTATATTTTCTGTTACAGTTAGTAGTAGTGTTAATTATTTGATATCCTATAAACAGTAAAATAAATTTCTTGGTGTAGTTCTCAGAGCCTAATTTTTAAGAAGTGAAAGTTTATTTTAGCATCATTCAAATTTATTTCTTTCTCATTTTCTGATATGCTCAGGTTAAATTTCCATGCTCTTAATTGGGAATAGAAAATGGAAAGAATTGTTCTACATTCTTATTTTTTCTATTCAAATATTTTGTTGAAGGTTTTTACTCCTTAATAAAGGTTTCTCATTGTTTTTAAGCCTAATGTGTGAAATAGGTAGCAGGTAACAGGCTTCAGAGTAGAAGGTACCATTTTCTAGAGTTCTAACTTAGGCCAAACAAATGAACAAAAAAAGGTAACATAGATTCTGTTTTCTGCATATTGCAGATTATGCTCTTCTATATTCTTTAAAATTATCAAAAAACATTGTAGCAATATCTAAAAATACTTGTTTCTCTATGTCTTTCTGAATTTTCCACAAATAAAGTATATTTTCGAGGTGTCTGGCTATCAATTTTCCCATAAAACTATTTGTACCCATTTTATTCCATTTTAATAAATTGCATTACTAAAATGTGCTAAACTAGATGATATTAGCAAATCATCAATTAAAAATACAACTTTTTTATTGGTGAATAAAATAGGAACCAATTATTTGCTCTTAAATTGGAGAAAATGAGATAGCAAAATAAAAACATTCTTCATTGTTCTTTTACTACAAAGTATATTTATGACAGAGTCTTTTTTTAAAGGAGAATAAGGAGAATTGTTACTTTTTTTGTTAGTCTGATCCTAATAATGATAATTTATGATTATGATAGAATTAAGCAGACTTCCCCCGTTTGATATTATATAGTAAGAAAATGATAAACTTTGAACCTGGAATAACTTTATTCTCATTATTATTATAATTCTCATTATTATTATCAGAATATTATTATCAGGGGCTGCGTGTGGTGGCTCACGCCTATAATCTCAGCACTTTGGGAGTCTGAGGTGGGCAAATCATGAGGTCAGGGGATCGAGACCATCCTGGCTAATGCGGTGAAACCCCGTCTCTACTAAAAATACCAAAAAAAAAAAAAAAATTAGCTGTGCGTGGTCGTGGGCACCTGTAGTCCCAGCTACTCAGGAGGCAGGAGAATGGCATGAACCCGGGTGGCGGAGCTTGCAGTGAGCCGAGATCGCGCTACTGCACTCTAGCCTGGGTGACAGAGCAAAACTCTGTCTCAAAAACAAACAAGCAGAATAAATATATATATATATAGCTGCAAGCAACATAATCGCTCTAGGTGTTTTAAGCAGAAAATGGTATTACAGAATTAAATACGCTATGAAACAAATTAAACAGATTTCATCATAACCTATATCAATCAATTACTTTACAAATTTTGTACCTACCTTACAAGATTTCTAGTGGGCCCAGGGAGTCATGTGAGTAGTACATAGCTAGAAGTAATACAGAAGAAATGCTGTACCATATCACAGCAATGCTGTGATGGAAAGGCCACTCCCAACTCTCTGCTGTGGTTAGCACTTGTGACACCAGGGACAGACAGCCTTCTGCCACAGTTGCCCCAGGAGAACCAAACCCTTCATCACAGAGTCCAGTATTCATGTGTGTGGTTGTCCCTCATGTTGGCCAGTTTTTCCTTAGTAGAAAAGGACTGGGAAAATATTGGTTAACCAATCTCTAGTTTCTGCTACCCTTTAATTTTCTGTTATTTTTATTTCTATCCTCTTTTTCTTTTCCTTTCTGTGTCTTCTGTCTTGTTATCAAGAGTATTTTCTAGATTTCAAAGAGTTTGTTGAAATCTTGCTGTTGGTCATAGGACTGATTGAATTGTGATATATTTTTTGAAGGGATTCAAAATATGGGAATCCTAGAGCTTTTGGGGTGGATATTTGGTTCTTCAGTGTATATGTCCTCAAGCCTACAGTGATAGAATGCTGTAACTTCCTTTTCCTGTGGTTTCTCCCTGATCCAGTACCCATGGAGTTGCAGATGGCAGGGTCAGGAACATGAAGGGTCTTAGAGGATCTGCCACTTATAAACTGACATGTTAGTCTGCCACAGTGCTATTGGTGCTGTCAAAAGACCTGAACTCCTAGGTTAAAAACAAAGGATTTTATTGCTCACAGCAATAGCAGTAGGCTGACTATTGGCTTTGTGTCAGTTCCAAAGCCCATATTATGACACTCGTAGTGTAATGTGAATACGGCCAGTTGCAGTGGGTTGTATTTTAGGAAAGAAACCTTGAGCATAGGGAATATTACTTCTATATTATGGGCAGCAATGACTATGATTGATCTGAGTGATACAGGCTATGATGAAATCTGTTCAATTTGTTTCATAGCATACTTAATTAAGGATGCTGGTCAGTAGGACTGTGGGTAGCAGAAAGAGGCCTGTCTGGAGTATTGGCCTCAGTCCTGCCTTCCAGGTCCCAGATCTAGTCAGCTGAACAAATCCCATAATCTAATAAATCATCAGAGTCTACTTAGAACATCAGGTGGCTGTTTTTGTTTGTTTGTTTGTTTGTTTTACATTTTGTTTATTGTACTTTATATATCTTTCAATCAATACATACAGATCTATCTCCCTTTTTATTTTTATTATTTTTTTATTATATTTTAAGTTCTAGGGTACATGTGCACAATGTGCAGGTTTGTTACATACGTATACATGTGCCATTTGGGTTTGCTGCACCCATTAACCCATCATTTACATCAGGTATATCTCCTAATGCTGTCCCTCCCCCCTGCCCCCACTCCATGACAGGCCCTGGTGTGTGATGTTCCTCACCCTGTGTCCAAGTGTTCTCATTGTTCAATTCCCACCTATGAGTGAGAACACGCGGTGTTTGGTTTTCTGTCCTCGCGATAGTTTGCTCAGAATGATGGTTTCTAGCTTCATCCATGTCCCTATAAAGGACATGAACTTTCTTTTTAAATTTTTTGATTCATCTTTCCACTTGGCCTGAGGTATTAATTCAGATACAGTATGACATGTTAGTGATTATGCAAACTTCCCCAGCAAAGAAGTCTAGTACAATTCTTTCATTCATAACAATCCTGGTCATTGAGTTGAAGCTGACCTGATTGTCTCCCAGGGCTGATGTGGTGTTACTGATCACTTTAGCTAAAATCAGGCACAGATTTTTTACCACTTCCCACTGTAGGGATAACGGCCTGCAGAGTGCACATAGTAAGTCGGTTTTTTTCTCCAGGAAGCTCCCCAGAGTAACTAAGGATAGCTTCAGTTTGGAGAGATCTCCATAGTTGCCTAAGGGTTGCATGGTATAATGGTGACATTTCTTTAAACACTTGAACATTTCTTATGATCATACCTGTACGGTTCAAGTCATGGTGTTTTTGAAGAGAGAGGCAAGTTAATGCCTGTCTTTCACACAAGAAAAGTAGTCTCGAAAGGTGTACATGGTGCTCCTGGAAGGAAAGTGTTGTTTATAGTTGTTGGGTGACCAAAATAGGACTTTTATTGGTTGAGGGACTACAGGGTGGCAGAGGTTTCAACTTGGCTTCCAGCTGGCTGATAAATATTACAGTTCTTGGTTCAGGAAATAATTAAGTCTAAACATTTTTGGAGGGACTGTCCGAAGACAGTCAGTCCAACTTATCCTTTTTGTCAGTGCCATTCACCCACCCCACAGAATTACTGAGCTACAGTTATGGGACTTGGAATGGGGTAGACATCCAGAGAGAAGGGAAGATGTTTTGCATGGGAGATGCAGGAGCTTGATCTATTCTGATTGACCTCTTAGTAAAGTGTAGGTAATGGTAATCAAATCATGGTCAGAACTTTCTGGTGGTGGATGAGAGGATGTGCTGTAGGAGAGGAACTTTGAACCGGCCTGCACTTTGCTGTAAAAGGAGACATTATCTTTATTATACTAGACATGAAGTGAGCCTGCTCTTTGCTCTGGAAAGAGATGCTATTTTCCAAGATTGCTTGATATACACACATCCTTGAAGAGCATCTAGATAAAAGACCATCAATGTCTTTACTTGCAATACAAGTGGAAATGAAATATGAGAGACCCAGGGAGAATTGTCTTGAAACAGACAGAAGACCACAAACCTCCTAGTGTCACCTTGGCTACTTTTCCTTAAGCCCAGTGCTTCCAATGTTGTTCATATACATTTGTTATATCTTGGATGTAGATTAAATGGAATGAAACCCTCATTAATTTTGATTCTAGGGATACTTAAAGAATATTTTCCCTACATTAGTTACTGAATAAAGGGAAAACATGATTTCCACAGTTTCTGAGTCCAGAGAGGAGAAATAATTATGTCAGAGAGCAAATAAAGGAAAAGATGGGAAGCTTGTTTCAGGGAGAAAAAATTGTTTGGTTGTCTTTGATGGTTTGATGTGAATCTGTAGCATCTTTAGTTCTGAGCTTGCTCACTTAAAATATATACTTATATCTTTTTACTTAATTTCATTCAGGTTTCTAAATATATGATTTTAGTATACTCTTTAGATATAATACCAGTAGCTGGGTTTACGTTGTCCTTCTGTGGATCTCTACTTTTTATGATTATCTAGTAAAGATAACCCAGATCTTGTCATTTCTTTACCCACCGTTGAAATACATAGCCATTATTCACTTTAGGATTTTTTTTTCCTATTGTAGTAAGATATATAACATAACATTTACCATTTTAACCATCTTTGAGAGTATAGTTAGTTCAGTGACATTAAACACATTCACATTGTTGTGCAACCCTCATATTTTCAGGCTTCTTAAGTTATAGCGATAGCATTGATGCAGTACTGGACAGGGGTGGCTGGTGGTTGGTATGTCTTTCTAGGATTCCTGTGGTAGATATTTCTTTACCCTAGGATATATTTTTCAAGGAAGCAAAAGCAAGGAATATAATCCAGGCTATTGGTGTCTCTGGAAATATTACTAGAGAAAAACTGTGTTCCAAATGTATTTCAGTGTCTGGCATGCACATTGCACATGGTCTTAACACATATCTCATGATAACATATGAAAATACAGAAGGTGGTCATATATAAAGAAAAATAAGAAAAAGTAAAAGTGTTCTGTTAAATACCTAAAAAATAAGAAATTTGATTAAGCTTCAGGTATAATACTTATGAATCTAACAATTTGAAAATGACAACCCTTTTTGAAACTTGCTTTGTGAAATGAGGCTATTAGTCTTGGTTCTCTGAGAAGCAAGAGGTTTGATGTTTAAGGGACTAGAGGAAATGCCTGAGAGGGATGCTGGAGGAGGAGCTGGGGGAGGCTGGGAGAGCTGTCAAACTCAATGCAGACCTGACCCTAGGTGAAGGAGAAAGGGAAGGAGTGGAGATTGGGTGGAAGTGTCTCAGGCTGC
This sequence comes from Piliocolobus tephrosceles, assembly GCF_002776525.5. NCBI lineage: Eukaryota > Metazoa > Chordata > Mammalia > Primates > Cercopithecidae > Piliocolobus > Piliocolobus tephrosceles. The sequence continues at coordinate 57,134,320 of NC_045455.1, forward strand.
CCTGCAGTTCTAGGAGAGCTTGGCAAGCCTGTTGGGGAATCCTTGAGCCAAAGTCCCATGTGTCCCAGGAACAGGTCTATTTTAGTATACTTGCTACGCTCAAACCTTGGCTGGGAGCAGGGAACTGTGACTTCAACTCAAATACTGTGATAGGTTTCAGAAGGTAGCAGCTGGGGCTGTAGGCCATTTATGTTTCCTGCAGTCAAAGATTGAGAGTTGCCTTGTTATGGCTGCTGCAAAGATAGTTAAATTTTTCCTTAACTTAAAAAAAAAAAAATCTCTTCAATCTGTGGATTTCATTAAGTTTAATTAGAAGATAGATCTTTGAAAGTTTGATGGGATCTCATTTTTCCATGTCTGAAAAAGTAGAAAAAGCAATATTTTTATAAATGAAAAAAGGATAACTTTTTGTCATTATATAAATAGTTTCATTAAAGTTTTAAAAATAATACCCCAAACCTTTCTTAATTGAGTGATAATCACTATATTTTGAAACTTGTCATTGGACAATAATCAGACATGACATTGAATACTCACATTAAAACAAATCAGAGGTTAAATGCCTTTCTGGATTTAGCCAAGTATATTTTCTTTGGTTGATTTTGTTCCCCCTACCTCAAAGTTTACCCAGGTTTTATTATGCCCAAGGCCAAGTAAAGGTCTTCTTATAATGAATAGTTATATCTTGATTTACTATTTTTTGTTTTAAGTATCTCTTCTGTCCCATCAAATCACTTTTAGTTAATTTTCTATTTTAAATAATTTTTCTCACATTTAATGAAGGACTAAATGAAGAATACAGACTATTAGTAAAAGGCTAATTTTTAGGATCATTGTTGAGCTATCCCAGAAGGATGCAAAAGTTAATTTAATTCCTTTCTCTTCTGACTACTACTTTTATTGGGGTTTGCATGAATAGGATTGATATTTAAGTACCAGTCAATTAAAACATCAACTATATTAAAATGAGTCAGTAAATACTAAGCCATTATGTTAGTAGACATTAAAGAGACAGATAATATTCTTATGTGAACTCATATTGTCATATGGAGCATATCCACGTGTAAACTAATGGTTACCATTATCTTGAGTTTACTGGCAGTTTTCTGAATCTACATTATAAGTCTATATAATGCATTTCTTCGTTTATTCTACACTGAACAACTAGAAAGATAATGTCTTGAAGGTAACTAAAACGTTTCATATTTAACTGATCAATTACTTATTCAGTGACTGCTATGTACTGGGCTATACTAGGTATTGGAACTACAAAGTTGGAAGAAATACACCTCTGCCCTTAAGAAGCTTATACTCAAGAATTTAAAGCCATCTAACATTTCATATGAAAACTGCAATAAATGCAGTTTTAGAAAAAGGCATGGGAGTACATAGAAGAAATTAATGATGTCTTGGGGGAGTTTCTGAATAAATATTTTAAGAATTCAAGTTTGTTCTTTTGTATTCCTGGTATAAATTATAGCTTCTTGAGTCCTGCAGTTTATTTCTCTGAGTCTATATGGGGTACATGCAGTTACTTCAATGCATGTGTGTAAAATTTTAAAATCTTTGGAATTTCTCTGTTTACACTGGAGGCAAAATATTTCTCCATAAGCATCATTTACTCATTTTAACTTGATAAATGTGAAATTTAATTGTGCAAAGAGAGAAATAATTTCTGCTATGGGGTGCGAAAGATGAATGGCAGTCTAAACTGTATCTTCCAGGCCCAGATAATAAGTTTTTGCAGACTCTGATGGAATTTTTATTTAAGTATTTTACTGGTTCTTGTTTTCAATCTGGATTTAGCTCCTGAAGCTGATATGTTGTTGCAGTGTAGAGCCATCATTTAATTGTAAAAACATCTACTTATATCCAGGATGAACATGTTGACTCCAGTAAACTTTCTAAGAACTACTTCCTTTTGCTGTTAGACAACTTTCTAAATCTTGTCAGCACAATCAGATTGAAAGCATCTGCTCTGACGGCCTTTGGAAAAACTGGATGGTCCTCGTGGATGGGGCTCAGGGATAGTGCCTCTTAGTGAACCTTGAATTTTGTGCTTAAGTGTGTTGTCCAAAAAGGGTCAGGGAACCAAAGGTTAGAAAAAACAATCTCATTACTGAGTATCCACCCAAAAGAAAAGAAATAAATATTTCAAGGAGATGCTAGTACTCGCATGTTTATTACAGCACTATTCACAATAGCAAAGATATGGAATAAACCTAAGTGTTTATCAGTGGATGAATGGATAAAGAAAATGTGGTACATATACACTGTGGAATACTATTCAGCCATAAAAAGGAATGAAGTCCTGTCATTTGCAGCGAAATAGATGGAACTGGAGGCTATTATCTTAAGTGAAATCAACCAAGCACAGACAGACAAATATCACATGTTCTCACTTATATGTGGGAGCTAAAAATTGTGATCACATGGATGTAGAAAGTGGAAAGATAGATAACAGGCTGGGAAGAGTAAAGTGGGGGCAGAGAAGGAAGGATGAAGAGAAGTGTATAAAGGGTGCAAACATATGGTAGAAGAGGTAAGTTTAATGTTTGATAGCAGAAATAGAGTGACTGTATCTGACCAAATAAATGTATTGTACTCAGAGAATAGACACCGTAAATATCTTGACTTGATCACTGGACCTTATATGCGTGTAACAAGATTTCTCATGTACAATAAATTTGTATAAACAAACACATTTGTCTTTTCTCATATTTGTGTTGAACATAGTAATTGCAGTAAATTATATACCAAAGGAAATTTAGGTACTATGTATTCACATATGAAGAAAACTTCTCACTTTATTTTCAAGGGCAGAAAGCCACTTTGCTGATTCAGTGATGTAGATAGCGGCATGTTCCTCTATTTTGTTGTTAACCTCTTTCGACTTCTAATGATTTTCCTTTGATCATTTGCCCTGTTCTTAAGATTGCCTTTGACTGGCTCTGTCCTACATATTGAATATCTTTGAGATTTCTGTTTACAGTTTATCTACTTTATTGGCCCCTGTTATGTCTTTACCTTCCTAGTTTATATTGCTACTTTTGTCCCACTCTTTGTCATTACCTTTTTGGCCACTCACTTTCCTGTCTTAGGCTATCTGGAGTTTGCTGGTGTCAGTCCTTGTACTATACTTTTAGTTTACTGCTTCCCTAAGGACATACTCAACTATCCTGAATCGTAGATGGACACACACCCCTCCAGCTAGAAGTTACATTTAAAATAACTTTTCTCACATAAGATCCTTTTTGATAATTGACACAAGAGTAATAAAGTGAACTTACAGTATTGACTTTCCAAACCATTAGAATTGAATTTGTAATCCATAAAACCTAGAGATGAGTGTCTTTAAACAGACTTTTTAAAAACAAAGATAAAGGAGCAGTTACTTCTAACATATAAAGATGCATTTAGGGCAAAGAGGATAATATTTTAGAGCCAATTGCTTTGTTTACTGGCTGCATATGGCATCTTTGGGGAGGCAAGTGGTTTCCACTTGGAACAGTAACTTTATCCCTTTGTAGAAGCTATTCTTGTCAAGTCACCAGTGTTTTCATTTTGCCAGATGCGGTGGTATTTGGTTAGTCCTTGTTTTATTTGACCACATTTGACACAGTTGATCACTCTCTCACTGTTGAGACCACTTTCCATACTTCCAGGACACCACAATCTCCTTGTTTTCCTTCTACCTCACTTATGGTTTTTAACTTTTTTTTTTCTTTAACTTATTTCTCTAATCTCCATGTTGAACCTTACAGTTGAAAAATGCCCTAAACAGTTCTTACTCCTCCTTTTTCCTCTGTACTGTCCCCTGGGTGATTCCATCTGAGATCTTGGTTTTTACATATTATTGCTATGGTAATTGCTTTATTTTGAACTAGAGTCTTCTGTCTTCAATTTCCTTGTCAGCTTTTAAAATTTAGATCACTAACAGACATTTCCAACTTATCATCTCCAAAACTGAATCCTTCTCTCTTCCCAAGCCTGTTTCTTCCGTGGTCATTTCTGTTTCAATAAATTACAATTTCATCCTTTAAGTTGCTCAGGCCCAAAACCTTGGAGTCAGTCTTGATTCCTCTTTCTCTCAAAGAAATTTCCATCTTTTTTCACACCTGTATATCTAGTACCACGAACAGTGCCTGGTGTATAGTAGGCATTAATAAATAGGCTTTGAAGGAATGAAGTATGTGAGCCAATATCAGGGTAAACTGCTTCTGATGCCCAAAGATGGAAACTTTAGTTAACTAGGTGCTCTCAGGAAGATAGAAGCTCCTTATTTTCTTACCCTTATTAGCTCAGAGGGAGGTTGGTTTTGTAATGTATCACAATGATTTCTATAACATGCAAATTAAGAGAGATCATATGCTACATTTTTGGAACATCAAGTAGAGCACAGAGATTACTTCCTTATGACAAATATCTCACTTTTGTTTCTCATTTTTTGAGTATTAATATCTCCAGTTGACAGAAGTTGTAGGTACTCAGTAATTATTTTTTTAGTGAATGAATGGTTCTAATATACATCTCAATCAGAATTTTGGAAGTAAGATTTATCCTATTCTCTAAAACCTGTTGCTCTTCTTACATTTTATATGTCTGCTAATGGTACCACTTTCTATCTAGTTAAACAACAAAAGTGGGAAGCCTCTTGTAAATGCTTTTCTTGTACCTCATTCTATCGGTTTATATTTCAAATGTTGTTCAAACCTTCCCCCTTGCTCAAAAATTTACTTCTACAGTAGCTTCTGAACTTGAATCTATTGCCTCTGTTATTGTCCCCCCTTTGCATAAAATTCCTTACGATTTTCACTATTTCTGGTTGAATCTGAATTTTGTGACTTGACACACAAGGCTATGCCTTATCTGTCTCCTGTCTCCTTGTTCAGCCTAATTTCTTGACTTCTTCCCGTTACTCCCCTTTCTACCTTGACAAACTAGTCACAAAATTTGAATTACTTGTAATTTAAAGGTCCCATGTATTTGAACATGTTAATACCTGTGCTTTGAACTTCCTTCTTCACTTCTGCATCAGGTCATTTTATTAATCCTTGAGTCAGTGTTTTATTCAGCTGTCCTAGTTCTCATTTAGCATCTCCATATTCCCATTATTTACCAAACATATTTCTTATAGTATATAGTATATTTTAATCATTTTACTGATATATCTTCATTGGACAGGCAAAATGTCCTGTTAGCCTTTGTAGTTTTTTTAACCTTTCTCGGTGTTTCTAGGAGTTGATTGATATGGCATAAATGCTGATTGACACTCCCTTCTGCTGGTATGCTAAATTATTGTGAAATTATGTGATACCACAAGTATGTATCTCATTATGTATAAAACCTGGAAGGAACTCCTTGGTCTTTACCTTGATTATAGAATTATTTATCCATAAAGAACAATACATTTTAGTGCATACCTATATATATTCACAGACATGTTTGCATAATTTAAATTAAATAGATTTTAAGCCATGCTAACGGAAAATTATGATTAGAATTGGGAAGCAATTTTATAAATTTAACTTGAATTCATTATTTCAATTTAATTTCCTATTTCTTCTTCTATGGAGAATTACCTTTTTGAATATTTCCTGGAAATACTTTGGGTTATCCTTTCCCTTATTTCTCAATTTCATGCTACTGTTGTCTACATATATTTATTTTCCATTTAGGTGATATTTGCTGCTAGTTTTTGTGTTCCTTATTTTTGCTACTTTCTTTGAGTTGTCTGTAATTTGTGTTTTTCTAGAAGCCAGGTGACTGAGTTTGATTTAGTTTCTCTGAATGTAGAGAAACATTATTTATTTGCTCTTTGAGATCTTTGAAAATTATATGGCATTGCTGAAAAAAACATTTGTGGGTCCTGGGTAATGACTGGCAAGGGGGTGGAAGGAAAAAATTTTAAACTTGACTTTTTGACATAAACTGGTTACAGCTGAATGAACATGTACTGGAAGGGTAGATTCTGTTAAGTTTTTTTTTTTTTTTTTAAAGTATGTTTTTCTTCTTCCTCTCTCTTCTGACATATTTCCCATTCTCACTTTAAACAACCTTAAGTTTCGACAGTAGAGGCATGCTGGTCAGATTTTAATGCTTAGATATCAAATATAACAATTACTATATATTTCAAACAGCGGGAATTGAGACTCCTGTTGGTGTCTTACTCCAAAACAGCATTTTAAATTCATATCAACCTTGCCTTAAGGGATGGAGAAAAGACAATTTAGGGAACAGCATGAGGTTAAACATATTGATCAGTAGTCCAGTAGTTCTTGCTAGACTTGGTTAGAATGTAGACTTTAGAAGAATAGTATTATCAACAACAACAAAGAATGCTTCTCTAGAGAGACTGTCTTTTGTTTGCATTTTATGGATTTTGGAGGATGAAAGATATATTTTAGCCAGCGATAAAAAAAAAGTGGAGAAGTTGAAAGTTGAAGTGTTAAACATGGGCTGAAAAATTTTGTGATTTAAAAATTTTTATCGTTTAAGTTCTATATTAAAGGATTTACTGAGCTCTGTTATTTATTTCTGGTTAAAACATAGGGTAATTTTGAATTTTTGCCCAAGTATGAGAACCATTGCCTGATAAATTAACTTCTGGAAATTAATTATACAGTGTTTATCTATAACCGTGTTAACCAGAGTTAAGACCCTTGTTGACCTTGAAGTCTTTGGGACTTTGAATCTCTCTTGATGAATGGAAAATTATTTTATTATTCTATTTTAGGTAAGTGTTATCTATCCAATAGGTGTTTATCATTTTCAACTAGGATATGTTAAATTTCGGTTGTATGTGTGTAGAGTAATATTATTGGACAGGAACTTAGCTTTTGGTTACAAGTGTTTTTTGTTTGTTTGTTTGTTTTTTTATGGAGCAATAGTAATGGCTAATGTTTTTCCATCTTCTTTTCGCCTCAGTAACCCTCAAATAAATAAGAAATAAATAACTCCACTGAAACTTTATTTCTTCTGTAGTTTATAACTGACTAAAATATTTTGCTTACAAATTGTTTTAATAGGAAATATATTTAATAATGCTGGAACAAAACATTGAAGTTTAGTTTTGTTACTCTTTCTTTAATGTTGGAAACCCAGTCTGTCTCACTGTTTGATCTCTTGTAGGTAGCTTGTATGCAGCTCATCAATGCCCTGGTTACATCTCCTGATGATTTGGACTTTAGGCTTCACATCAGAAATGAATTTATGCGTTGTGGATTGAAGGAGATATTGCCAGTAAGTGCCCTGCAGTCTCCTTATTAATATTTAAATTAAAAGAGTACTTGAGTAGGGGGAAATTTAGATAAATTACCTTGAAGAATAATTTGTCTGTGGGAAAAGGCTTGAGTTTAAAAATCCATTTTTGAAATATAGATGATAAGATTTCAGTGTTATTTAACACTTTAAATGTTTGAATGCTATAAATCAAGTTGAATGGTTGGTTTATTGTTTATATGTTTTTTATTATTTTGCATAATTAAAAACAATCATTCATCATAATTTCTATCTCTAGAATTTAAAATGCATTAAGAATGATGGCCTGGATATCCAACTTAAAGTCTTTGATGAGCATAAAGAGGAAGATTTGATTGAGTTATCCCATCGCCTCGAAGATATTAGAGCTGAACTTGAATATCCTTTTGTTCTAAAGTCTAGTCAAATCATATATAAAATTATTGCTAAATCCAAAATACGCAACCACAAATATTTGGCTCATTTCTATGTAAATAACATGAAATCAAACCTTCATGCATCAGAAGAATGTTATTATTTTATTAGTTTGTATGTTTTTATGAATACACATATATGTAAGTGTATGCTGCAACTAACAAATGGATGCTGTAGATTGACTTATATGTATGTGTGCAATCTATTCTGTTTTCTTTTTATATTTGACACTTCTCCTTCTACTCCGGGCTTTTCAGCGTTAGGAAAAGGGCAGCCTTAGTCACTGGCTGCTCTTTCCCTGCACCTTGGGTGCATTCTCTTGGGTCGCATGTTAATCTATGGGTCTGCAGATATCTGTGCTCCTCATGAGACCCACCAGGTTCCTATCTTCACCTGGGGTTTCTTCATGATAGATTATGCCTGACCACCAGCTCTGTTGGTCAGGCAACCTTTAGAATTCAACACAGTATTCATAGCTAGCTTCCCTACTATCTTTGTTCTCAACCGCCTCTGTGCTTAGGCGAGACAGATAGTTTGAGCTGATTGCAGAAGGGAAGTCAGGAAGTGTCAGGTTAAGTCACCATTTCCAGAGTTTTTCCACTACCCTCAATCCTAAATGTCTGTATTTTATGTTGATTATATAAGATGCCTGTATTAGAGTTTCAAAACCTTACAGAACAAATTCTGTCATATTATTGTAGTTGTTTGATGTAGAGTATAAATAAATCCATATATTCCTTAATCAACTCACTGAAGCATATGATGTTTACAACATGGTGTGGAGCACAGTTAAAGAAACTAGAGCAGAGGGATATTTTATTTCTATTCTTCAGCATCTTTTGCTGATTCGAAATGATTATTTTATAAGGTAAGAGAAAGTTATATTCTAATGTTTTCTTTCACTAATAAAAATCTATTAATTGTGAAATTCACATCATATTTGCCTTTGACAAGCAAATGATTTTTTTTTTTTTTTTTTTTTTTGGTCATAACACTGATTCCTAGAATGTGTTGTTTCCTCTGGGCATATATTTAGGTAGATGATGGTAAAATGATATTACTATTACTTTTTAAGCTCCTGTGGATTCCTGGTTACAACCTTTCATCTGAATAAAAATGCAAACTAGCAACAAATTACTAGTTTATCATGTGATAGATAATATTTTCTGGTTATTCCTCAGGCAGTAGAAATGATGTTGATAAGTTTCTTCTTATAAATTACATGAAGGGCACTAAACATTGCTTTTATTCGTGTTTAAGTAGCTGGCAAGCCTTAATAATACAGTTGTGTTTAATGTTGCCAATATATCAAAAAGCCAGACAAATGACTTTTAAAGATGGATTATGTCCTAACCATCTGAATTTAACAAATTATTTATCTTTTTTTTTTTTTTAAACCTCATCTACATTATAATGTGACTAAATATGGATGTTAGCACTTAACTCACTGGGTTGTTAGGCAGGTGAAATATGGGAAAGTGGGTAAAATTTCTAGCCAAACCCTTGGCATATGGTGTATGCTTAGTAAGTGTTCTCTATATCTACTTTCCATTTCTATTACTCTTTTATAGTGGAAGCTGAGCTCTTTGAATATAAAATCATTTTGTTGCCACCAATTTAGGTTTGCTGAAATTTCATTCTCTTATACTTTGGGTGGTTTTTTCTTTTCTACTTAATTTCAAGTAGAAGAATTTTTTAGACAAACTTCATTCAGGCTGTGTCCTCTGGGTAATGTCAGAGGGTGTGACTCAATGATTTTTTGATGCACCTAACAAGCAAGGAGGAGACCCAAAATGTTAAAACTTTAGGATTTTCAGGATGAGGATAGGACATACATCAAAATTACTCTTTGTAGCCAGAAATCCCATTGATATTCTAAAATATGAGTTTAGTAACTGATTTTTTAAAATTTGCTTCTTTCTGATATTTTATTAAAAATAAACCAGTTTAAATATTTACATACTTTATAAATGCTAGATCAAGAATTGTTAATTTAGATTTTAAAATATCATTTGTATCATGCTGTTTATGATACTATATTACTACTCCAAATTTACTTAAAAATGAAACTGAAACTTCTACTTACTCTAAAGTAAGCTCCATACATTTTTTGATCTGTGTGTGGTCGGTCCTGTTGTCTTTTGGATATTTGATGCTGTTTGAGTACTCAGGAATTTAAGACTGTTGTTTTTTTTCAATGGTTTGAACGTGCCTGTAGTCCTGCAGGGGTTTATCATGCTTATGACTTTGATCCCTTCATCTGTGCCCTGAGAGGGCATGTGGTTGTATCTAGCTTCAAAACAGATTAAAAACACAACTGTTTTGGGTTGTGTTCAGGTGATCCTATCATTTGAGTTAACTCAAGAGTCTTGGAGAAAGATTAACTTGTGCCATTACCAAAATGATATTAAGGGATAGAAATTTAGATATTTGGCCATCTTTTGAGTATGAACTTCTACAGTTGATGCTCATCTATGTTAATTCCTTCTTTGGCTCTTTAAACTCCAGGTATCTTGGTTCCAGATATGGTTGCCACAAAGGCAGTGTTCTTCTTGTGACTGCTATACTCAAGACAACTCCATCAATTTTGTCCTCATGTTTCCAAACTCTCCTATTTATTATCATGGTTGTTAATATTTCTTAAAAATATGTTATGTTTTTATCCCAAGATTGTGTCAGAATTGTGATAATTCACATATATTTTTGTCGTGCATTTATTTTTTTAAAGTTTTGTTTATTTAAATACAGTAAAACTTACTCTTGTTGGTGTAAACGTCTATGAGTGTTTTTTGTTTGTTTGTTTTTTACCTTCATATTTTGGTTTCATCTACCTCAGAAGGACCTCTATTTTACTGTTTCAGCAATCTTAGATAACCTGTAACATTTTTTGTTTAATGAGCTCTTTAAACTACTTTTGATATGAACATACATATTTTTTCTTTTGCTTTTTACAAACAATAGGTTGTTCCATTGCAGAATGTTAAATGTTCTCATTTGAAAGAATTGGTGGATGGAAAAATTAGAATCTTTTTTCATTTCTACTTTTGGAACAAAAGAAAGTTTGACAGAAATGAAATTCGATTGGAGAATATATGTCAAAGGCAGCCCCTATTCCCCAGGAAAAAGGGAGGGACTGAAATAAAGCAAGATAATTGGGTGGAGAAGATCAAATTCAGTTTTGCATCGAATAATTAAGGCTTACCATGACTAAAATACTATCGTAGTTAAATGAGCATGGGAGATAATTTCTGACATTTGTTAACAATACTACAGAGAAAAATGAAGATTTCAAAACCTCCTCCAACAAAAATAGCATTTTATCAGTAATGACAACTTAATGTTCATCCCTTAATTAAGTTATTTGCATATTCCTCAGACACGTTTACTACCTCACCAATATTGTTCATGGAGAGTAGTTTCTAGATTTACATTTTTGGAATCCAGAAATGTTGTATATTATTCTTTGCTAGTATTGCCTCCCCAAAGAGTTTTTGCATGAAATTTCAGCTACATTATAGATGAACTCATAATTGGACATTGTGGAGTTGAGGAAAAACTTACTAAAATTATGATTTCTTAAAAAAATGACGTGAAATAGCTTGTGTTGTTCATTTAAAACATTTTCTTTTAAAAACATTAGAATAATATTAAGAGTAAAAAAGAAATACATCATCGAGATTTTTAAATGTGATAGATATAAATGTGTTTAAATGTATGTACCACGTGTAAATGTGGTTATTACGGCAGAAATATTTGGGGATGGGAGATAATGTCTTGAAAGAACTTGAACAAATAGAGGCATAGATAACACTTTTGATTTGTGCCCAGGAACCGTTTCTTAAACATTTTTACTCTATGAACAGTTAATGATCATTAGTCATCTTTGCTAGTGTTAAGCTGTAGTAGATTTTCTTCACCATAATAGATGGTTTATTAGGTGTAAGGTAAGTAGGTCAAGAGCAGTGGGTCGTAGTTTATGGAAAGGAAAGCCTAACTGGCTTGAGGGACCAACACTTAGGTGATGAGGAGGATTTAGAGAGGAGAAGTATGCTAAAAGTCATTAAAGAAAGAAGTTCTAGGGGATGATTTGGTATGGAGAACTGTGCTTCATTAGAATAGTACCCAACCTGTTTATCACTTTAGTTTGGTTTTACTTATAAAATCTTTGATCTGTTTCACGTTTATTAAATCTTAAGGGATGTTTTGCTTATTACCAAAGTAGATGGACTAGACTTAACTGTAATGACAACATAAAATCTACTTGGAGATTTTAGTTAAACTTCAATTTTTGGACAAATATTATTATACTGAATTTTTCATTTCCCTTTGAGTAAGAAATGTGAATTTGATATTGTATATAACTTAGAGTATGAGTTTTAAATTTGATTTCACAAACACTTGGAAAACGGTATACCATATACTGCCGTAAAACTTTTTAGAAAAGATTTTTGTTTATTTTGATTGTATTATGAAGTGAGTTAATGGTAGCTATTTCAGTGTGGTACGGTGGAAAGTTGATGACCTCTGAGCACTAATTTTAAGCACTTATCACTTCACTTTCAGTTAATTTACTTAATTCAAGGTTTTGACTTTTATAAGAAAATTAAGGGACACTATATTTCCTAAAAGACTATAAAAATATGATGTTTTGAATTCATTAAAAGCAAAGTGAAGACAATTGTATTTACTCTCACTTCCATGTAAAATCTGTTATGTCAACTGTTGAAACTATATTACTAATAAATCGTTGAACTTGAAATCAATCTTAGCAAAAAAGTTTTGTTTTGATGTAAAGTTACACTAATGATTGATTGTACATTTACTCTTTTCTTTGGTTTTAGGCAACAGTACTTCAAATTAATTGATGAGTGTGTATCCCAGATTGTATTGCATAGAGATGGAATGGATCCAGACTTCACATATCGAAAAAGACTAGATTTAGATTTAACCCAGTTTTTAGGTGAGTATTTCTCTATTATTTAAATGGAAATACCTTATTGTCTCTTATTCTATGAATGAGCTCTAGGGTATTGGTTCTTGGGTTGTGTCTCTGGACTCCTGAGGGCCCTAATTGTCAAAACTGTTTTCATAATAGCACAAAAAACATTATTTGCCTTTTTTATTGGGTTGGTATTTTGCACTACTGGTGTAGAACAATGGTGAGTAAAACTCCTGACACTTTGTTATGAATCAAGGCAGTGGCACTAAACTGTGGGAGTAGTCATTGTCATCTTTACTGTCAATAAAACAACAAAAAAACTGCCATTTTTTACCTAAGAATGCCTTTGATAAGGTCCTAAAAATGTTAACTTTATTAAAGATTGACCCTTGCATACACATTGTTTTAATATTCTGTGTTAACAAATGGGATTTATACATACAGTACTTCTGCTGCATATGACCAGTGCCTGATATTACAAATTCTCCATAGCCAAAAGATCTATTAAAAGAGTTCAATAAGAAAATATTTGTGTAATTGAGTTGCAAGCAGAATTGCCTGCCCCACTGCCGAAGCCTTTTTTTTTTTTTTTCAAACTTGGAATGACTTATACAGACTACAGCTTCTGTAACTTGAGAGTTTTTTTTTTTTTTTTAAGATAATCAAAGCGTTATTACTTAGTGTTGTAGCATTTGAGTTTTTTTTTTTTTTTGAGGCAGAGTCTCGCTCTGTCGCCCAGGCTGGAGTGCAGTGGCATGATCTCGGCTCACTGCAAGCTTCACCTCCCATGTTCAAGCCATTCTCCTGCCTCAGCCTCCCGAGGAGCTGAGACTACAGGCGCCTGCCACCACGTCTGGCTAATTTTTTTGTATTTTTAGTAGAGATGGGGTTTCACCGTGTTAGCCAGGATGGTCTCGATCTCCTGACCTCGTGATCCACCCGTCTCGGCCTCCCAAAGTGCTGGGATTACAAGCTTGAGCCACCGCGCCCGGCCGCAGTTGCTTTCTTAAAAATGAAATAAAATGAGCCTATAATTTCAAAGAAAATGGCCGACAAATATGCTGCCAATGAGAAAATTTGAGTTTTTAAGTGGAAATTTGAATTTTGGAATATTTGTATCTGCTGCTTTTAGGCTGACAGGTTCTCGATACTAAAATTATTTCCTGGTGTCACTGGTGTTATTAAGCTGATTATTCATTGTGATATTGTAGAAAGACATGTTAACATTTCGAACATTTGCATGACTCAGCACACCATTCTTTTCCATATGACCAGTGCCTGATGTTACAAATTCTACATAGGCAAAAGATCTATTAAAAGTGCAACATTTATCAAGAGATTTTAGGGTAACAGTGCAAGTTAATTGATATGATATGTGATTCCACATATCATATAAGTTTAAACGTGCAACATTTATCAAGAGATTTTAGGGTAACAGGGTAAAGTTAATTAATATGATACGTGATTCCACATATATGTGTTTAAGAAGTCACCATTTGTCAGATTTCGATATACATCAAAGAAGATTATCCACAATGATTTGAAAAAGCTATTAAAATACACCTCTCACTTTCAGCTATGTATCTGTGCAGAGTTGTGTTTCTTTTCATATATTATCTGAGTGCAGGGAGAAGAATGAAATGTAATTAGTGAAGAACTAGATAATATTAATGAAAATGCTTGTTTCTCTCTATAAGAGATAAACAATTAGAAGTTCCTGGGGTGGGGGGAGTGGGAAGAAGACACAGAAATTAAGGAAATGGTGCTGTAAATATGCAGCACACTAAAATGTGGAATGATTTTGAATAGTATCTGAAAAAATTTATTCCACTGGGTCATTTAGGAATGGCAGCTAAGAGGTTTTTTTCACTGAGCTCTTGAAGGAAATAAAATATTTGAACACCATTTGCCTGTATAAGTGATGCATGCTTACATAGTTTTAAAAAATTAATTGTATTTACTGATTTTTAAATATTTAGAATAAATTCATAAGTAAATACAAAAGATTTAAATACAGAAGAGAATGTCATTGTATTTCTATGAATAGGTGAGAGAAGAACCAAAGTTGGACAATAGGGGAGAAAGGTGTTGGAAAGCATAAGGCACAGATAATTTGACATACTATAGCAAGAATTTTAAGTTATTGTTAAGGTAATAGGAATCAAAATTAAATGTTTCGTGCTCTGGAGCAATCCAATTTAGTAAATATCAAAAATTAGGATTAGATGGAGAACAAACACTGTTTTAATCTTTTATACCAGAAAGTTATCTAGAATGTCTTAAATAGATAAATCAAGAAATAATAGTTATGTACATTTTATTTAGAGTTAAGAAACTAACCACCAAAATAATCTGGTATAGAAATGGCCGTAAGAGGTTGCATTTAGGAAGTATGATTGAGATTTGGATGCAGTAACTTTGTTGACTTATTTTTTATTGTAAATTCTTCTGTAATATATTTTTATAAACCTTGTTCATGTATCACTTTCATTCAATAAAAAAGAAGGGATAGCATATATTATGGGAAATCCATATGAATTACTTCTCCTACATTGTGTTCTGTCATGTATATATATCGTAACTTATTTAAGCAGTTCGTTATTGATGGGCATGTAAGTTATTTTCAGGTTTTTTGTTTTTTTTTGCTAACATCAGAAAACATTTTAATGATTATTCTGGCCTAATGGACAAGTCTTAGAAATGGAATTGCTAGGTTAAAAGAAAATCCATATTTACAATTTTAGTACATATTGCCTAGTTTTTCATCAGCAAAGTTCTTAACTTTCACTATTGGTTTCCTCATGTCAACTCCAACACTTGGCATTATCAGTCATTTAGTCTTCACATTCATATTGTTAATTTTCATATTGTTAGGGAATAATAAACATTATTCATCTGCTTTAGTGATTTTTTTAGTATCAATTTTTCTAACTTTCTGTTTATTACTGTTGCCTGTTTTTTTTTTTTTTTTTTTTTTTTTAGCTTGGTTAGACATCAACTTTTTTCTTTAAAATATGTACCAATTGGTGATAGAAACACTTGAGTGTTTTTACAATTGAATGTTCTCCTTTTGCCTGCTAGAAGTTTAAAACTGTTACTGAGTTTGGCTTTTCCTTTGTTTTCTGTTTTCTGGTATCATGCTTAGAAAAAGCCTTTTTCATTCCAACGTTATAATTTTTTTTTTCCATTTTATTTATTACTGGTAGTATCAGTATTATTTTCTATGATGTTTTTTCTTTCTAAACTTTTGAAGTCATAATGAGTTTAAGAACTATCACATTAAAAATTTCCTGTCATTGCAATTTTAGACATTTGCGTAGATCAAGCAAAACTAGAAGAGTTTGAAGAGAAAGCATCAGAACTTTATAAGAAAGTAAGTAGTTTTGACTAACTTTGTAGTACTCTCTGGGGAACCACTGCAGGCATGCTTCTGCCTCAGGGAGTTTGCTTGTTATTCCTTCTTTCTTCTTTATCTGCTTCAGATGTGTGCACAGATGCCATCCACCAAGGAGGACTTCATAGACCATTGTATCTAAAAAATCTTAACTTCCCACTCCCAACCTTGACCTTCCCTATTCTTCTTTCCTTACTTATTTTCTTTCAATATATTTATCATCATCTGACATACTACATAGTTTAGTATTTATATGAGAATGACTTATCTATTTCACCCTAAGAGTAAACTTTGAGGCATTTTGTTGCTTTATTTACTATCCCTGCACCAAGAACTTTTCCCAGCCTTTGTAAGAACTAAAAAGATACTTTTTGAATGAGTAGATGATTGAGCAAAATGTATGTAATCAAAATTTTAAGATTGTGATAATTCTCAAGAAATCATATTATTTAGGCCCTTAAGAATGAAATCATATATAAAAAATTTAAAAGTTAACTTGCTTTTAGTTTTGATTAAAGTTGCTTCATTGTATTAGTTGAACTTTATAAAATTGCCATGTTCATGGGTCATAGCTGTTGGATATTACCGGTTTTGTTTCAACCCAGTAGTATTTCTAACCATCCAGCCAATTCCTTACTTTTCTTTAACCCATTTATGCCTGAGATTGCAATTTTTTTGAGTTTTGAAAAATCAGACATTGGCAATGACCTTGAGTAGTAGAATATAAATAACTCCCACATGCTCAGCGTTCCAATAGTGGAACAGTAGGCATAAATTTAAGGTACTGTTTTGTCCTTTTATCTCTGGCTTAACAAGTACCTATTTAACTTTTAATTTGTTGTTTCAATTCTTTGCATTTTAAATAGTCAATCTGATTTGAATTGTTCAGATGGTTTTTCACATTGAAGGAGTGATAATAATTATCACTACTATTGCCCCCATGATGAACCCAGAGCGAACATTTACTAAGTGAATATTTATTGTGTGTTAGGCATCATGCCAAGGAGTTTACGTTTTTGATGTGGCAGATACTAAGTGTATCTTGAGGCAGTTGCACATTTCTATAAACTTTGAAGATAAAACATAAATTATAGGCACTCTTTCGGAAGTTAAGAGTAACTTAAGAAAAACATTATAAATGTCCTCAGGGGCCTTAGGGTTCTGACTTCACCAAACGCTAAATGAGACGTCGTTATTTCCCAGGCCTTCGGCTGCAGGTTAGGATTACAGTTGTGAATATGATATTGTCGTTTCTCTGAAGTGACTTAGTTTAGTGGGGGAAACAAATTAATGGATCATTAAAATTTAGTCTCATAGTGTTAGAGTGGATAGATGTTCATGTTGTGGGGTGACCTTTCACCCAGCCAACATTGTATTCTGAGCTCGATAAGCACTTTAACTCTTTATAGGAAAGTAGTAGTAGACTTTCAAGTACTTGATTTGGATGCATCCCAGATAGTATAAATTTGATTGTGTTACCATTTTTAGGTATATAGTATATATGAATGGAGTTAAACATGAATGGAGTTAAAGTTTCTCAACAAATTTTTTAAAAATTGTAGGCTTTAAATATGAATAGAAGAAAGACCTTGTTCAAGGTTAGTTGTCTCCTTTTAGTCAGAAATTATATGTCTTAGGTGAATTCAGAAAATACTGTTTGCTCCATAAAATATTTCTATTGCCATATCATTTTGTATATATCAGCAAAAACTTTGTTCCGATAGCTTTATAAGGACACATGTAAATACTCTGCTTTAGGCAGGAAGCTATCATAGTTGCTAAACACATTCTTTATTTTGGTGCATAAATTTGAAAAATGAAGACCAGAAATGTCAGAAAGTATATAGAGAATATTGAATTACCAACCTTCTTGTACAGATGCACTAATACATTCACCCTAGGGAATGAAATTAAGCAGAGCCTCAACCTTAACTGTGTATTTCAGCATTTTTTGCGTGTAATTTTGTAAGTGTAATATTGCTCTAGTAACTCTTTTTGGAGAAGAAGGCTATTGTATCAGTTTTTATAAGGTGTGCTTTTAAGGGAGATTCATTTTGTCCTCAAGGTTACAGTGATTTGACTATAGATATTACAAAAATTCTAAAGCAAAGTTTATATTTCAGCTATCTTTTTATAGGGGAGGATGTGTAAATTTATTTTTTCATAACTAATACTGTTACTTTCAGTATGAGTAAGTTAATTTAATAAGTATTCTTAGAGTTTACCAATTATGACTGTGGTTGCTTTTATAATTTTTATCTTAAGTCCTGAAATAATTCTTTTTCCTTATGAATTTTAGTCTAGGGTTTATGAAATAGGATAGTACACATATTGATATTGTAGTAAGGCTTTTTCATTCTTACTCTTATAAGAAGAATGTAATTTTTTTTTTCTTTCTGTGTAGCAGTGAACTTTGTCTTAGTTGTCAAAAAGAGAAAATGACCTCTCAAAGATTTCTGATGCTGGGAGAGTGACTATGTTGATACAGTCATTCAACATATAAAGGAAGATTTGATGGGGTTGGCTCATCACTTCGTTCAGCAAATATTTATTTGACTTTAATTATAAATGTATGACACTGGAAAAGTGATGAATAAAGTAGAAAAGTTTCTCACATTTAATGAGCTTTCAGGTTGGTGAGTGTTATTGAGGTGTATTATAGTAATATGTATGTTGGCGATTTTTTGTTACAGTGTGCGATTGGTGTGGTAGACAAACCCTATGTGGTATGTAAGCCCAGAGGAAAGGTCCCTTTCCTAGTCATGGGTGGCCAGGGAAGCCTTCTCCAAGGAAGTGATGTCTAATCTGAGCCTTGAGGTATCACTATGAAGAACAATGCGAGATAGCCAAGGACGGAAGTGTATCTAAATTTCTTTTGAATTTCCTATACATATCTCAAGCTGAGCATATCCAAAACCAAATTTATCTTTCTTCTCCCTAAAAATATCTTTTTCTCCTGCATTTTATAACCTTATTTATTTTCCCCAAATAACAACACTTTTTTTTTTTCCAGCCTGTAAAACAACAAAACCCTGTAGTCATCTTAGATAAACTCCTCTCTCTCATTTCTTTCATTCAGTCAGATACTAACATTTTTGAGTTCTGTAGTCTTTTTTCATTTCTTTGTCATTACTGTCTCCTCCACCTCAATTCAGGAAGGCCTTCAGTTCTCTCTTGGATAACTGCAATAGCCTCCAAGCCAATTTCCATGCCTCTAGTATGTCTTTTTCAGCCCATCTTTCACACTGCTGCTGGTTGAGTTTTTGAAAGTAAAATTTTGATTATGTTATTTACTTATTATACACACCCTAATAACTCTCCAGGATTTTTAAGAAGAAAGGATTAACTCTTTGGCTTATTGCAAAATTCCTTTCAGCAATTTTATTTCTGTGTACATTCCTGGCTTTATCTCCTTCAGTTTGTTCTCATATCTCTTTTTGTGCCCCTTACAAAGTATTGCAAAGTATTACAAAGTACTCATCCACACGCTGAAATGCTAGTAAGTTTTTCAGACTTTGAGGTCAAGCATCATTCCTTCAGGAATCATTTCCCAGCTTTCAGTCTCTCTCTCTCTCTCTCTTTCTCTTTATTGCTGGTATTTTTAATGGATTTAGGGTTGTTAGTTTGCTTTTACTCCTCCACCAGCCACTGTGCTTACTAAAAAGGACACTGATCATATTCTGTTTAACTGTGTCTCCGGAACCTACCACTCTGAGGAGGCATATCTCGGGTGTGTTGTTAAATATTTATCATGTAATGAGAAATAGGTAGGTTAGGGCCAGATCCTAGAGGGTTCTTAGATAGTAATGATTGTAATGAAGTCACTGATAGTTTAAGAACAAAGGAGTCATGTTATTTGAGCTGCCTTTTATAAAGAATAGCAACATTCAAAAAACAAATCTTATAGGGGGAAACATGTTTGGTTTTGAAAATATGTTTTTTTTTTTGGTCTGTCTTGATACGTTTTCATTAAGTGGTTGGAAATATATTCATGGACTGATTTGTAGCCTGGAATTCAAATGAGAAGCTGAGATGTTGATAGGGATTTGTAAGCCATCAGTGTATGCATGGTGATTTAAACATGGGTGTGGAAGATGAGACAAGTAGGAGGGGGATGAGGAAAGAGTCCTATAGAGTGCCAACATTAGTGGGTTGGATTTTGTAGAAACACATAACAGGAATTGGTAGGAACACTCAAGGAGTAGCAGGAGAACCAGAAGTGTGTGTTGTAATGGAACATACAGAAAAGAGGTTGAATATGAAGGCCTATTTATAGGTATTTATGCTATAGAACTGGCCTGTCTAATATGGGATGGTGGAAATGTTTTATAATCTATATTGTTCTACATGGTAGTCATCGGCCATATGTACCTATAGTGTACTTTTTAAAATGGCTGGTGTGACTGAGGAACTGAATTTTTAAACTTTATTTATTTTGGTAATTTATGTTTACATTTAAATAATCATTTGTGGTCAGTGGCTATGATATTGAAATAGCATGGCCCTAGAGAGACCACCTAAGATGAGATTGAGAGAAGTCCAGGGAATTTGGACTTCTGGACTTGGAATTTGGTAAGTCAGGGTTTTTAGAATGAATTATAGCTAAGTTGTGACAGATAATGACATGAATGGGGTTCAACAGGTCAGAAACGTGAGTATGGTTTAAGAATACTCTTTGAAAAAGTTGACTTTTAAGCTAAAGAGAGATTATGGTAAGAGGGGTTATAAGGAGGAAAATGAGGGATGAAAGTACAGAGGGATTAACTATGCAAGGACGGTGTGAAGGCAATTGATTGAGCAAGTCCTTAGGTGGAAGTGCTGGGTGACGGGAGAGGGTCGGCGGACGTCTGAGACTCATGCATGGCTTGTTTAGTAGATTAGTAATTTGATTAGATTTAGGCTTAGAATCTTTTAAATTATTTAACAGTAAGAGTGGTTTGTAGAAACTGTAGTAGTAGTGGGGAATGGTAATGTTGCTGTGGCTTAGGTCAACTGAAGGACACTTGGACAGTTTTTACCTATCAGTTTTTGTTATCTTACTAAAGGAACACGGGGTTGAGACTGAGAGGATCAGTAGTCTGAAATTTACCTTCCTTCCCTGTAAAATGGGAATTAAAGCAATATTTCTTATTTCACAGAGTTTTTGTAATGAAATCTAAGAATGCTTATTTTTGTACTTTAGAAACTATAAAGTATGGGGGGAGATAATGCATGTGCAGGGTTAGGGAGTATGTGGAAAATCTCTATTTTCTGTTCAATTTTGCCGTGAACCTAAAAACTGCTCCAAAAATTCATCTGTTAAGTAAAACTGTAAAGCATTATCTAAACGTTAATTGCAGGGAGGTGGCATAGTTTCTGTGAACTCAGACTCTGAAGGCAGGAAATCTGGCTTTTTAATCTCACATCTTTTACTAGCTATGAAGGACTAGCAACTGCCTCTGTGTTATTAAGGACAAAATAAGATTCCCTTTATAAACTAAGTAAAAATAAAAGCCCTTTATAAGCGGTGGAGTTCTACATTGTTATTTTCCTAATTGAGGTTTGAGTATATTTAAAATGTAGAGGCCACATTTGTGAGATAGTTGCATTTTTTTGATGAATTTTTTTTTCATTTTTTTTTTAAAGAAAGTCAAATGCTCATGTTTGATTGTGAGACAAAAAGGAGATTTTTGGTCATAATAATGACAAAGTTGAATCTATTTGAATGCAAGATGAGAACTGGTGATGAGTGGATATATAAATTCTTATGGAAAACTCACTGGATTCACCTAATTTTATTGTTTGCTTTTTTTTCCAGAAGGTATTTCACTAGGGATTTTGAAAAATTAATTTATCGTTACTTTCCCAAAGATATTTGGAGATATTATGTTGTTACAGGAAAAAGAGTTAGAAACTGAATAGAATGGAGTTATTTAGTAATAAAAAATATTAAAATGGAATCCCCTAAATCATGTTGATATACTTCAGATAAGTTTCAAGAATAAGTTTTTGCAAGTGGGGGGTGCAAGGAATTCATACAATGCTTTGCTCTCTATTATTTTACACAAAGTCACAATAATATTGAGAGACTTTGAAGAAAATGCCAAGGTTACGGATAACTGTGGCCAGTTTGCTCTGCAGAGAGGTCACAGCTTTTGTCTGTGGCTTTTTTCTGCCCCCTTGTGAATGAATGATTTTGGCTGGGACCTGGAGGGGCCTAGAGAAAGACTCTCAGTGACTTTTCAAAACTCTACCACTCCTTTCATAAACCCTTTCATAAAACAAATTTCATAAAAATTTGTGTTCTACTGGCAGATCATTCGAGTCATATTTCTGTAAGAAGAATAGTGCTTTTCATTTTCATCTTTCTGTTTTTGTTATTATTTTTAATTTGTTTCAGTTTGAAAAAGAGTTTACTGACCACCAAGAAACTCAGGCTGAATTGCAGAAAAAAGAGGCAAAGATTAATGAGCTTCAAGCAGAGCTACAAGCTTTTAAATCTCAGGTAAAATTCCACTCCGAGTGAATTTGGGTATTAAAAACACAGTGAGGGAGCAAAGGTTATGTTATATCTTCATAGCATCAAAATGTTTAAACTTTAATTTTGCTTGTATATTTTTATAGCATTATTTATATGTACTTGTGTTTTGCTTTTTTTGGTCTTTTTTTTCTATATGTGTGTATATCTAAGCTTTTACTAATTATTCTGCTTTCTTATGTTTTGTTTGGGTTTTGTTCCTAATGTCACATGTTTCCTAAGTAATTAAGCATAAAGAGTAAGAAAATCTTTTACTCTCAGATTTGTTATCACTGATCTTTATCCCACTACAGGAAATTATTGCTCAAGCTATTTATTTTTCAAAACCTTCAGCCTAGGGGTCCCTTGCAGTAAAAGATAACCTCTAGCTGAATGAGAACATTTTCTGATAATTTTTCAATTTCCAAAGTAAACAGATTTAAAACATGACAAAAAAGAGAGTAAATCTGGATTATGAAGCAGATAGCTCCCATGCACCCTCTACACATAAAACATTTAGATAGCAAGAAATACGTCATCTGCATGCTGTATGTTGATGTAAGTAAGGAGGTAGAATATTCATAGCTAAATTTCTTCATGTAGATTTACGTACAGGATGATGAGCAATAAGTATAGTTTTGCTATTTTGCTTTCATCTTAATTTATGGTTATGTTGAAATAGTCTTAGGTATACTGTATCCTCTCTTATTGGCAATTTTGTTTTCTTTTAAATGCTTAGTGGATAGTTTTGTTACTGAGGCTGTCTGGAGATACCTTAAGAGATAGCTATCTGTTAGTATTCAATTTGAGAAAAAAATTAAAATCTCCTATCTACAAGAAAATTATTCTCATTCATCTTCATTCGTTAGTGCTGCAAGAGGGAAGTATCACATTTTATTGAATTTTTTTTTTAATCTTTCCCATATGGCTCCTTGTCTCTCATATTGAAAGAAACATTTGATTGTGTCTATACTTCAGACTGAGTTATAGACAATGGCTGAAATATATATGACAAGTTTTTCTTGGTCTGGGCTAATGTAAATTTAAGAACTTTCTTTTCTTTTTAATTATATTCAGTTGAAGGTTTATTTGTAAATCTTCTCCAGAAAATTCCAGTTTATAAAAAATGTATCCACCATTTTTGGATAAGTTATTGCTGCATAGTGCTTTTATATGAAATGGGAATAAGTATATGTTTTGAAAGTGAGATTAAATCAAGGAATCTCCTAAATTGTTTCAAATTGTATGCAGTGATGACAATTGTATGCAGTGATGACCCATGTTTATGGCTATGAGAAGAAAAGCTAGAATTAGATACTTAATATTGGCCACCATATGTTCATGTTGGAACAACTGGCAAATTCTTTCTTTGGATGCTGGTTTATTTCTTATGAAATGAGGACATTTATCTTAAGATCCTTCTTTTTGTTCAAAGCTATGCTGACTATGAAGAGTATGAGTAAAATATGTTCTGTTATCTATGATTTAATTCCTTTGCTCCTGTAGTCTCTTCACAACCAGGTACTTTAGGTGCTGGAGAGACATAGTGATGAGCCGATAGTCACAGTGTCTGGCCTCCCAAACCATTTCTTCAAGTCAGTCTTCACACTTTATTAAATGAACTATTCTAGAGCAGAAATTCAGCCATATCTTTAAGACACTGATAGTTAATTATCAAATACATTCAAAGGGTGGTACCATCTTTGAACACAGCAACCCAGATTACCACTGAACTGGTTTTCCTTTATACTTACTGGTTTTGATAAGGCATGCTTTTGATTTGTGGCCTCAACTTCTTTTATAACACTGTTTTCTTTGTCATGATTTCAGACGTCATTGATTTCAAGCTTTTATACATAGTCTATTTTTCATAATTGTGCCATGAAAATTTAAAATTATGTAACATTTATTAAATGCCCACCATGTGAAAGGCAGTTAGAATTGAAGTTTGTAATTTCAAGAAGCTAATCATATTACAAAAGTTATTTATTAACCCAGAATATCTTCTTTGTTGCCATCGAAATGCATCTGTTAAATGCTTATTATGCCATGGAAACATGAGGACAAAAGTGACCAGTGGACACAGGCGGTTCTTTTTCACCCCTGATTTTACCTTGCTTCTCTGTGGCGTTTGATTCTGCAAAGCAGTCTTTTAGGTAGTACTCTCTTCATTCATAGTTTTTGACCCTGTGCTTGGCTTTTTCTCTTCTTGTCTTTCATGCATTTATCCTATGCATTTCTTCCATAGCTATCATGTACCAGTTACTGATTTAGGTGCTGGGGAAAGAGCAGTAAATAATACAAGATAGTCACCTCATCAAGCTTATAATCTGTCAAAGAGATAAATGCTAATGATTCCTTAAATAAATTAACACTTTTGATAAGAGCTATTGAAAAGTACAAGGTGCTATGAGTGTATAATGAGTGGTCAGATAAGGCTTTCCCAAGGAAGGGAC
The DNA here is from genome assembly GCF_002776525.5 of Piliocolobus tephrosceles. Lineage (NCBI taxonomy): Eukaryota > Metazoa > Chordata > Mammalia > Primates > Cercopithecidae > Piliocolobus > Piliocolobus tephrosceles. Next base: position 57,159,279 of record NC_045455.1, read on the forward strand.
CTGGTAGCTCAGACTGAAGAGGCTAGTAGGAGATGGTCAGGTGAAGAGAATGTTCCAGGCAGAGAGGGAGCAGCATGTACAAGGGCCCTGAAATTAGCATGAGGTTGGCACATACATGGAATTAGAAGAAAGTCACCTGCAAGACCAGATGGCAAGGACCAGATCATGACATACTTATATAGACCCTATGAAGAATTTTAATTTGTTGTTGTTGTTGTTGTTTTCTCAAATGCATTAGGATACCATTGAGAAGATCTGAGCAAAGGCATGATGTGGCAATATCATTTAAGTCCTTTTTTTGAAATCTTATTTTTTACTTACCACTTAAATGGTTGCGTTCCATAGAACTCTGTGCATAGACCCTTTATCATGCTACATATTCTCTCCATACTGTGAGTGAACTTCTCTGCTTCCCTGACTTCAACTGTTCTCCAGAGACTACTGATTTTCAAATCTTCTAGATCCACATACCCATTTCCCTCCTGGACATTTCTACCTAGATGGTCATAACTGCCTCAAAACAGGGAATTATACTTCTGGCAATTATGTTTTTATGAGGAAAAAAAACCCTGCAATCTTAAATTAGAAGAAAAATTGTTGGAATTTTGAATTTTGGTTAAACCATATGAAATTACTGATATGTAATTATTTTGGTTTAAATGAATACCTTATTTTTGAGTAAAGTGTATATTTACAAGTTTTTTAGACATGTTCTTAGTTATGTCTCATTGTTTTTTTTCTCCAGTTTGGTGCCTTACCAGCTGATTGTAATATTCCTTTGCCTCCCTCTAAAGAAGGTGGAACTGGCCACTCAGCACTTCCTCCTCCGCCTCCACTGCCTTCTAGTGGAGGGGTGCTGCCTCCACCCCCTCCCCCACCACCTCCTCCACTTCCAGGAATGCGGATGCCATTCGGTGGTACTGTGCCTCCACCACCTCCCCTGGGATTCCTGGGAGGACAAAATTCTCCTCTACCAACCCTGCCATTTGGGTTGAAACCAAAGAAAGAATTTAAACCTGAAATTAGCATGAGAAGATTGAATTGGTTAAAGGTAAAACAAATTAATAGAGGAAAATACTTTTACCTAGATCTAACTCTAATTTTGGATTTGCATATACATAATTTCTAATGGAATTTAATTTATACATAATTTAATTTATATATATGTAATTTCTAGTGTCACTAATCAAAGTGATTAGTGACAATAAAATAGCGTTTTTTTTTTTTTTTTTTTTCTTAAAATATTAGGATAAAGCCCTTTGATATTGACCAAGACTTTCTGGTTTATAAATATGGTGAGAGTTGATGTTGTTCCAGTGGAATGTGATTTGTAATTAAGTTGATAATTAAATATTATTGCAGTGAATCCTATGTTTATGAAGCATTTCTCAAAAAAAAAATGATGGTGTTCCTAGGAAATTTTCTCTATTGATAGATGTTGGGAAAGTGTTAACTAGTTGTCAGAAGCTAACGTCTAGTCAGATCTTAAGAATTCAGATTCCTGCAGATAAATGGTTTTATGGTAACAGAAACATGGAAAATGCTGTATAATGTATCCTGCCCTTCAAGATGTATATAGTGCAGGTGAGGATTGTTAGAGACTATGAGAAATGCACTTGAGAAGAAGCTAATTAAATCATATTTCAAATCCTCAACTATTGGATCATGGAAGCGTTTTCTTCCTAATAAGACCATAACATTCTGCAGAACTTGTATCTCATTGAACACACTTTGGGGAAAAATCTTACAGATACGACTTTATAAATTTCTGCTGGCAGCTATGATAGTCTGTGCTTGGCCTCGGACAGGTGAACACTCACCTATTTATGAATCAGTCTTCTCTCTGATTGTAGATCAGACCTCATGAAATGACTGAAAACTGTTTCTGGATAAAAGTAAATGAAAATAAGTATGAAAATATGGATTTGCTTTGTAAACTTGAGAATACGTTTTGTTGCCAACAAAAAGGTAAGTTATTGATTATTTATTAATTTATTATAATTTATTGATTATAAATTATTTATTATTTAATTAATTTAATTTTAGAATTTTAACATGATGCTTTTTACATACTAATTTTTAGAAAACATTGGTTTTTGAATCCTGTACATGATATTTTTACATTCCTAATGGGCAAATAAATGGCATAATGAAATAAAGTGCTTAAAAAGTAAATTCTGTTTTAAAAATACAAAAGGTTAATATAAAATTTTGATTATTAATTTTTCTATATAATATTATTTTTGAAGATATTCCATTGGGATAAATTAGACTTTTGTAAAAGAGGACATTTTCAGAGACAGTTTTGGCATGAGAATGTCCTTTAGTTTGAAAAATAGAAAAACAAAATGTGTGCTTTCTTTTAGTTAGAATTGTACTACCCTTTAGTAGTATAGTGATTTGGGGGGCTAGGAGAGGGATAGCATTAGGAGAAATACCCAATGTAGGTAACGGGTTGATGGGTGCAGCAAACCACCATGGCACTATGTAACAAACCTGCATGTTCTGCACATGTATCCCGGAACTTAAAGTATAATCCAAAAAAAATTACAGTGACTATCACATAATTTAATTAATTACTATGAGTCACATGGGATAGAAATATCGAATTTAGAGTGTCTTAAAAGTTAGCTTGAAAGAGAAGTATCTGAGTAGATTATATGATCTTTTCATTAAAAGCAATGGCATTCATTTTCCAGAATGTTTTGTGATAGGTTTTACCTATGCAGTGTGATTTTTAAAAAAATGTTTATATATTACGTAAGTCTAAAAGTTGAACTTATTTCATCCAATTTCGTGGACTTGCTATTTACATTTCAAGACTGATCTCCACAAAGAATTTTTAAGTATTATATAAAACTTACATTTTAGATCTGTAGTGCAAAACACTTAGATCAATCATTACCTTTTAATTTTCCAAAAGAACTTTTTCACTGTAGACTTATGCCACCTATATACCTGGGCTCATAGAACAAAGGAAGAGGTGGCAGGGAGAGATTGTACTGGATGGATACAGGTCAGAGACCTTTGTGTAGAGGGTTGAGTTGACTTCTTAAATGTTGACTGTTAGCCAGGCACCATGCTAAATGCCTTATACATCTGATTTAACTTGAGCACAGCAGCCAAAGAATGTTGGCAGATATTTTAAAAATGTATTTGTATTCCTTTGAATGACTTTCTGAAAGATTAGAAACTCTTTCTAAAAGGTAATTGTAAATTAAGAAATTCTTAATGTAAATTAGAAACTCTCTCTAAAAGGTAATTGTAAATTAAGGTAGTTTTCTAGAATTTGGTAAATCAAAAACCGTTAACAGATATTTTTGAGTACCATTTATCCTGACTAAAATATTAAAAATGGTATATTTTTGGTCTTTGAACACAGGGAGAATTTTCTCAGCAAGCTCACCCTGGTAAACTTGTGAATAAGATTTTAATTTTACCTTTTGATTATGGAGGATCAAAATTTCCTTTGAATAAGATTAGTGTACTCTTCTGGCAATCAAGGAAAATATATGGCAGTTAAAATTTGTATTTACATGTAAAACACTTCAGAATTTCAGATTTCATTATCTGGAATTGATTAGTTTTCCTTTTGCTTTCCTAGTAGGTACAAATGGTGGTTCCTAAAAACTATTTAAGTAATGCTGCCATAGAGCTACTCTCTCTTTTTTTCTCCTTACTCTGATTACTTTCTTAATTAATGAGGCTCAAAAGGGAAACTTGTTAGCATGTCTTTAATTTAGCTGTAGTGTTAGCCCTAAATGAAATAATTGGACCTTTAAAAAATTCTTAAGTCATCTAACTTTAGCCTTGAGTTTCAAGGTTGAAAAAAAAATGATATATTTGCTGAATCTAATAGTAGTTAGAAAGATTAAGGTGAAAAGGGATCAGTTTTTGCATACTCCTTATTTCCATCTCTCTCTGCCTTTCTATTGCTGGTCCTTTGGCCTGGAATCTTCACTTGACTTAGAGGCTGGCAGAGGACTATGATACCTTCTGTTTCAACTCAACTCAAATGCTGCTTTCTTTTTTTCTGTGACAGTAGATGACATTTCCAAGGGTAACACAAAAGGTGGGGAAGCCCGGGGTTGTGACTTCGAGCAGTGCTAATATTTGTCAGTGGTAAGCAGAGATGAGCTGTAAAGATGGCTATTGTTTTGAGACTTCATTTTAAAGGATAATTCCTAGAAAGCATTATTTGAGGAGTCCTAAGAATGCTTTTTGGCATTTCTGGTCGTTTGGCAATCAAGGAAAATACATTGCAGTTAAAATGTGTATTTACATGTAACACACTTCAGAGTATTTTATAGGAAAGGTCAGTCATTGCTACGTTCAGAGAAACAGTATTTTATATTGCCATTTAATAGGAAAGATCAGAAAGGAAGGAAAGAGAAAGAGGTCCAGAGAGCTTAGACAAGACTGGTCAAGTAGACAGGTTGCTCTTTGTGGTCTCTATTCGCAGCCTGGCTGCTGAGGCATTGAGTCCAAATGTTACATTCACTTGTCCCCCTGACTCCAACATACTTCATTTGAATCTATTTTGTAATTGCTGCATAATTCAAAATTATGGCCGGGTGCAGTAGCTCCCGCCTATAATCTCAGCATTTTGGGAGGCCGAGGTGGGTGAATCACTTGAGGCCGGGAGTTTGAGACCAACCTGGCCAACATGATGAGACCCCCATTTCTACTAAAAAAATTAAAACAAAAACAAACAAACAAAAAAACCCAGCCAGGCATGGTGGTGCACACCTGTAGTTCCAGCTACTCCGGAGGCTGAGGCATGAGAATTGCTTGAACCTGGGAGGCAGAGGTTGCAGTGAGCCAGGATCATGCCACTGCACTCCAGCCTGAGCAACAGAGTAAGACTCTGTCTCAAAAAAAAAAAGAAAAAAACCCAAAACAAAAGTAAACCTGGTCACTTAAATATTGTTCATTCGAAGGTGAAAATCCATTTGTCTTTCCACCCTTTAGCAAGCCAGTGTGAGAGATAGAGGCATTGGCTGCTGGCTGATTTTCATCACAACCAGGCGGGGAAGGATGGTAATTACTGAAGAATAGTGGGTTATTTAGAGAAATGGCGTATCTCTGTTTTGTATTGCAGTAGTAACTGTTTGGACTGAGAATCAAGGCTATTTCTTTGATTATAAAGAAGGATATTCCATCCCAGGCATTTAAATGATAGATGCCAATCCTTTGTGCTTCCCAAGCATTCAAAATAGGTAGTAAGAACAAAGGAACTGAATCTAATCATTTAAAGAGATCCTTGAAGATTTCTCTCATGTAGCCTTTATTTGTTGTCAAATAAGTGGGTTTTTTTTCTTACGGTAGACACTACTTTAGGTTTTCAGGACTTTTAATGTTTAGACCACTGGGATTTACAGGTCTAATACATTGAGAGCTGGAAAAGGAGCTAATATCTATTGCACATACGTGATATATCAGTGCCTGAGCTGGGTTGTCTTCATATTATCTTGTTTAATCTTTACTGTATCTCACCTGAGATCTTTTCTTCTGGTCTTCTGATGGCAAAACAATTCTGACTTCTTGCTATACTGTCCTGCTCTACCTACGTTTATACTACCAAGATATTCTTGATAAGGGCTTGGATATTTCCTCTTAATTCCTGTTGCCTTTTATTACATTCCTACTTTTTTTTTTTTTCCAATTAGATCTTACCTATTCTGCTTTTTAAATTAATCTTTGTGACCATTTATAACGCTTCTGTGGGAAAGTACCTTGTGTCATATCTGTAGAGGAATAGGAATCCTCTCTAATCCTTTTCCTGTGAAAAATCAGTAATTTTTTCCTGATTCACTTACATCGTTTTCTTTTATACTTTATTTTGCTGTTAAGTAATTCACTTTGGTTTTCTTGATTCTCTCTTGTAAGTTTTTGGGATACATCTCAGCTTTCTATATTTTAAATTATTCTGGAAATATATATAGACACTTTTCCAGATTATCTTTTTTCTTTTTCTCATACCTCCTCTTTCATATCTTCCACTTTTTCTTATTGGCTACCACTGTCCCACTCAACAAATATTTATTGGGTGCATATTGCATGTTGCGCCTTGTGCTGGACATTGGGGATGCCAGCATGAATAAGGCAGGCGTGCTTCCCATACTCATGTTGCTTTTATATTCCTGATGAAACTCAGTCAAGCTCTTAGTTGAAGCATAATAACGAGGAGTGGAATAACAAATGCTGATTTTGATTTTTAGAAAGGACTGACATATTTTACTAAATTCAGCTTCTGTTAAGACTTAACAAGGTTATAAAAGAACATTGTTTATATTTCTCTCTGAAATTTAATCATAATATTCACATATTGAACATTTGGTATCATCAAAATAATGCTAATGACCTGTGTGTGTGTGTTTTTTTTAACCAGATTGGAAGCATCTGTTGGTTAATTTTTACAGACTGTTGGAAAATGGATTAGAGTATACTAACAGGTTATTGGTGTTGGATTTGTCAAGTAAAATTAATATTAATTACTTTCATTATTCACAAACTGTTAACTTAATAGGGATTAAAGGGCTTTCTGAAAGTATATGAATAGTCTAATTCACTTAGACTAATTTATTATGAAAATGTGGTTCCACAATTGTTAGCTTTCTGAAGTAATCATATTTTATAACAGGTACGTCATACTTGCCAGATAGGGCCCATAAATTGGTTTATAAATTATTTCTCAACTGAATAGTTATGGCATATGGAAAAAATTAATGGATTATCCATTTAAAAACAAATCAAGCTTAGATTTCTGACATCATAGTTACAGTGGACAAAGAATTGAGGTAGTAAGTGATAAACATGGATTATCCCTGCAACTTGGCTGTGTTCAAGATGTTGCATTGTATTTGAAACATAATTTATTCCTCTGTACAAACAAATGTGTATAAAAATTTTGAAACTACCTAACAAGGCTACATTAAGGTGAACACATAGAAATATGTTTATTTATTTATTTTTGGAATACATACTAATAAAGAGATGATGCCAAAATAAATGGAACATGTTTTATACATAGTAAAGTTTTCTGAAAAGAACAGAATATTTCACAGATGCTAATTGGGAAGATTGGGGAGAGAGTCAGTAGAGAATGAAATATTTCTCTAGGGACATATCATTTGGTTCTTGTCTGTGGCTGAATCTCAAAAGTACTAAAGAATTAAGGAAATTATGAAATGGGTCAAGAATATCTTATCTTCTCATTAAAGGATCTCATTGTTACCAGTTACAGTATTTTCTCTGTTGAGGTGCTGAAGAAATGGGAATTTATTTTGAAAGCTTTAGAGAAATGGGAACTAAAGAGAGAGGCTAAAGAAAGTGGATTTATTTAGCTTGGAGCCACAGAAGACTTGCAAGTCCACCAAATGCTTTGGTTAAATGCTTAGTTACAGCATATCTTTGGTATAGTGCAGTAGAAATTTATGCATTGTAATGTCTGTACAGTATGCAAGAAACATGTCTATTTTGAATCCCTATAGACATGTTTCTTGCATACTGTACAGATGTTACAAACAGAAAGAGAGGAAACTAGGGTGTATGTGTATTGGGGTGTGTACGTACATACACATAGCTTTTTCTTTCTTTTTTCTACTTTCTTACTTCTACTGGAGAAAGGAATGATATTAGGGTAGTGGATTTGACTGGAGTCACTTGACTAATGGTAGATTGGAGGATACTGTTTCTTTTCCATTTTACAAGTTGACCTTGATATTTTAATATTGGTAGTAAGTTCTTAGTGGTGTGTCTATAGCTATCATCCCTTAACAAAATTATAAAGTTGTTACATTTCATTGTTGTTATCTCACACCTTTTGTCTCAAAATTTATCTTACATTTTCTCTATCTTCTGCCTTACTTTCCATTTCATCAGGGCAATTCTAGTTGCCCTCCTATTGCTTAAAGTGCACTTCCCTATTTTAGGCAGTTTTTTGCCTTATCTGCATCATGTTCTGTCATTCAGGATTCCCACTCAAATTAGTGCTTGTTATTAACCACCTGGAAATTTAAATGAGGCTTATCCTTCTGAATGCTCTCTTGTAATCTTAAAGCATTAATAACATTTTGAGGCTGGGCACAATGGCTCACGCCTCTAATCTCAGTGCTTTGGGAGGCCAAGACAGGAGGATTGCTTGAGGCCAGGAGTTCAAGACCAGCGTGGGCAATGTATTGAGACCTGTCTCTACAAAAGTAGACATTGGGTGATAGAGTGAGACCCTGTCTCTATTTGAAAAGAAAAATTTGTAAATGTAGCTATTCACATACCTATTCTCCTCCTTCCCCTCCCCCTCTCCTTACATATACTGTTTGCCTGGCTAGGAGATAGAATCATCTAGAGTTTGAATGGTAACCTGATACCATCCTTGGAACACAGGAAGAGAATAGGGTCAAGATAGGAGAGTCAGAAGTAGATACAGGGTACTTCTTGCTGGATTAAGTGCTATATAGCAATTTGGTATTAAATAAATAGTATAGCAAATAAATGGTATAAATATAGTAAATAGTGAATTCTATATAGCATTTTGATGTTAAACAGTGTAGTATATTCTTAGAAAAATCTGTATAAAAATAACTTTATTATATATTTTAGAACCTTGAATTTCACAATTTAGATTTTTAGGTGATTATGCATTCATGTGTTTAGGTAAGCTATTTAACCTCAAGGTTAAATCATTTGGGCATATGATCTTATAATGTATTCTGTGCATTAAATAGAAGCTTTCACATGTTTGTTGGCATCTAGGTAGGTAAGCCAGGTTAGAGACCTTTTGTTACCACAGCTTTCACTTGTCGAAGTTCATCTCTGTATCTTAAAAGAATGGATGTTTCAAAGTCAGACACTTTATCCCAGAATTCTTAACTTGGGGTCTGCAGATAGAATTCTGGGGTCTGAACTTGGATAAGAAAAACAATCACATACTTTAACCTCTAATTGAAATTTAGCTTTTTCTTCAATTATAGGCAACAAACATAGCAGTACCTATTAAATATCCATGAGTACAGTTCATATAAACTTTCAAAATACATTAGAATTATTTTATTTAAGTTGAAATATCATTTAAAATGATCAGTATTTCAAAATTAGTTATTAGACCTGCAACTAGATCTTGTTATTTAATTCATTAATAAAGCAGATTTTGTTGATTGGTTCCACCTGGAAGCAGACATGGAGATGTGGGAGTGTGTGTGTGTTTTTTAACGGTCAGGATGCAAGACTGGATAGATAAAACCTTAGACCATGGTGCACACCTGACAAATTCTCAGCCAGTCTAGCTAGGAAGGAGCTCTGGAACAAATGATGCCTGTGAGGGGAGTCTCTCATTGGGCCCTAGTGGCAGTCGTTACTATTGTGCCAGGCTCAGCCATAGGCTGAGGGCTGCCCAGGAGGAGTGTGGCCTGGACTCAAAAGTTAAGGAGGATTCTAAAGTTGCTAACAACTTGAAGCCTGTCAGCTAAATGCACTCCTTGCAACTGAATGGAAAGTTCTTCCTAAATGGAGATCTGAGCAGCACATCTACATTGCTTCCTCACATGTGTATTACTATTTCATAAACTGGTGTTTAATGCATTTTGATAGCTCCTTTCAAGTATAATTTGCTTCCTTTGAAATCCTAAATATTTTTGTTTATGCATTTGAAAATACTATTTTGAGAAAGGGTCCACTTCTTTGACTATCAATGGAGTCTTTGGTAAAAAAAGGTTAAGAATTAATTCAGACTCTCTCATTTATGCAGTAGTGAAAGTGAAGTAACATCAAAGACCTGGGCCTGAGCCTGGGCTTAACTGCTGCCTATTTAAATTTATGTTGCCTTTTTTTTTTTTTTTTTTAATTCAAGAAACCAATACATGTAATGAAATATTTCATCTAACTTAGAATAATGTTTTAAGGAAATTTTAACATCAGACTGTCCGTTTTTGAATCTCACTCACTTTAACAGACTACTATAATGCATTTATTAATAAAAGTATACTTAGATCAAATCTGGACAAAATATGAAACTCATTAATTAGATGATAATAAAGCAACATATTAATAATGTATTTTTTACTAGTTAAATGTTTGCTTATGTTACTTTATTTGCTCCCAGAAACATTTATGTGAAAGAACCAAGACAGATGTTGTATACATTTATATGTAAGAAAGTTACATTCTTTGGTGAATTTCAGCTAAAAGAATCAGCCACTCTGAAGGGAATACAGATCCAAGTCTAAAGCCATTGGTCTTTGCGCTATGCCATGCTGCTTCTCTGATTAAAAGAAATCCTATTATGTTTTATTTAAAGTGCTCTGCTTTGATTTAAAATAATTTTCCTCTCATCTCCTGCCACCTTACCACTGCCCCACAGCAGTTCACCCTCATTCCACAATTTATATTAAAGGCTTTAAAAACTTGCCGTTTTTTATTAAGACCATCTTTCATCATTTGGTACCTCTATTCACTTCTGTAAGTATTTGAGCTGTAAATACTAACACCATGCTGTGTAATATACACGCGAAGTGAGGGACGTTGTGGAGCCCACCCCTACAAGTGTGTGACCCTGGCTTTTACAGCTGTAGTTTCTTTCCTCTATAAAATGGGGGACATAATACCCATCTCATGAGGTTATTGTGAGGATTATATAATGCATATTGTAAAGCATCTTTTGCAGTGCACAGCTCATTGTAGTTGCTCAGGAAATGTTAGCTGAACTTAAATGTTGAGAATACAGAACTCATTTCAACTTATAAAATTTTGTGTATCATCTCTGAGTCTTCCATAGTGTAACAAGTTAAATGGCCTATGTTCACTGTAGCCTTGCTTTCAAGTGAAACTTTCTAAATCATGAAACTACTGTGTTAACTGACCTATGTTAATAGCCACTTATGGAGACTACTGTAACACTAGTTCATGCCATTAACTTTAGAAAATAATAATAGATTATTCTGTATATCTAGTTTCATTTTTATGTATGTCTTAAATGTCAAGTGCTTCATTAAGTTTCTTGAGAGAGGGATTTGTTGAATCAGGAATAAATATAAAGCTCTTTTTTATTTGCTGATCTTTTTTTTCCCCATGACTTCTTTCCTTTCAGTTGATGACTCATTCATGGAACTGGGGCCTAATAATGTTTGAAATTTTATGAGATTTGAAAGCTGAAATTCTAAACTTTGCTTTTCTTGTTGTGATTTCAGTTTTAGAGCATTGAACTGGTGACTTTGGGGGTGATCTTGAAAAGCTCATTCACTCTCTTATGAAATGTTACTTGTTTTTGCTAATAATTCATTATTTTTGACAGTGATTCATATTTTCAGAGATTAGTGAGGATGGTAGAGATGGCTCAATACAATTATGGACCTGGGTTGAATTAAGGCATAGAGAACCTTTATTTGATAGGCAAATAAGAATGCCAGATAAAGTGTATGGCTAAATTCTCTGAAGGGTTTGCAGGAGGCATGATAACTTTTAGTGATTTTAGTTTCATAGATTGCTAGCAGAAGGTTCGGAAGAGTGATAATTTTTTAGGAATGGATTACTCCTTTTTTTCTCCTCCCTTTGTGTGGTACAAGCTAATAGAAATTAGTTGGGTGAACCATATGTCATTATACCATTTTGACAATCGAAACCTTCACATGGTTCAACTAAATATTCATTTCCTAAACTGCTGACAAATTATTAAGGAAATACATAAAGAAATGTCTTTCGTTTTTAGCTTAAATGAAAGTGAGTGTTTATACTTCTCTACTAGCTTGACAGGTAATAGATGAGGAGGACAGAACTCTTGAAGTGAAAATTATTCAACTCAGAATATGACTTACAGCCCCCAAATCTGTGATTGGAAAAAAAAAAAACTTAGAATTTTACATTCTGTATTAGTGTATATAAATCAGTCCTTTCTTGTGAATCAGTGAGGAAACTTGTCTGCAGGGAATGATTAAAACAAGAAGTCTGGTGGTTGGTGGTCCTAGAGTTGGCTAATTCAACATCCCAGTGATGTCAGAACTCTAGGTTAACTTCTCATCTATTTTTCTTAGCTTTCCCTTCAATTTCAGCTTAGCTTAGCTAACAGAGACTGGAAGAATCATTATATTCACAAATGGGGTTTGTATTAGTTTTCTATTGCTGCTATAACACATTACTACAGATTTAGCAGCTTTAAAAATGCAAATTTATTATCTTCCAATTCTGTAGAAGTCCAGTATGGGTTTCACTAGTCTAAAATTAACAGGACTGTGTTCTTTTCTGGATGCTCTGGAGGAGAATATGTTTCCTTGCCTTTTCCAGTGGCTAGAGGCCACCCACATTCCTCAGCTTGTGGTCTCCTTCCTGTATCATCAAAGCCTGCAACAGCAGAGCAAGTCATCTTGTTACATCTCTCTCGCCTGGCTTCCATGATTCCATCTCCTTCTCTAACTCTCATTTAACCTACGAAAGGTTCTTTTAAAGACTCACATGGGATTAAATTGGGCCCACCTGGATAATCCATTCTGCTTGTCCCCATCTCAGAATCCTTAACCTTGATCACATGTGCAAAGTTCCTTTTTCCATGTGAGGAAATTATTCACTGGGTCAAGAAATGAGGACATGGATATCTTTGGCAACGAGGGCTGTGGAACAACTGTATGCCATAAAATTGCAGTGTTTCACAGGATACTTGGGTGTAAAACGAACATTATTTATGTTATGTCACTTTCTTTTAGCTTGCATTCCTTTTATAGGAATGCCATTTTAAGTGTCCTGGAGCATTTTGACTCAACTTTTTAAATCATTTATTCTATTCACAAAATGTTTATTGAAGACTGAGTGCAGTGGTTCACACCTGTAATCCCTGCACTTTGGGAGGCTGAAGTGGGTGGAGCACCTGAGGTCAGGAATTTGAAACCAGCCTGGCCAACATGGTAAAACCCCGTCTCTACTAAAAATACAAAAATTAGCTGGGTGTGATGGCGGGCGCCTGTAATCCCAACTATTTGGGAGGCTGAGGCAGGATAATCACTTGAACCTGGGAGGCGGAGGTTGCCGTGAGCCGAGATCGTGCCATTGCTCTCCAGCCTGGGAAACAGGAGTGAGACTCCGTCTCAAAAAAAATAAATAAATAAAAATAAAAAGTTTATTGATGTTTAGATCTATATCAATCACATTAACATACCTTTTTGTCCCCATAACCAAATATGCCTTTCTAGATTTTTAGGAAAAATTCTTATATTGTATTTTCTTAAGTACCAGGAAACATTTTTTCCCTTCTTTGTCAAAATGTTATATTTAATTAATGTGGATCAAATATCATAGCGTATATTTTGCAGTTTGTAATATATACTACTAATTTCATTTTTTTCTGGGAAATAAATAAATTATATGTATTTTTATTTCATATATCTTTTTAAACCTAGAAATACTTTCTATAAACCTAGAGTAAAGAGCCACTGGCATTTAAAAACATTTTTTGTAACTCTCACTACTATTTAAGATTCAAAGAGAAACTATTTCTAATCTAGAAAAAAATTTAACTTTTAAAAGATAACAATGAAACTAAATTTCCTTATCTTAAAATTTATATTTTAAAACATGAATTGTTACTCTTGTTTTATGATGTTTCACAACATAGTTTTACTTGAATATTTCTGTTCATGTGATAGAGACTCTGGGAATAGAGACCTTTTCCCCGTTCAAATGTTACTCAGACCTAATAATGGATATGAATATATATAATTTTACATAATATGGAAAATATATTATAATTACATATTTCAATGGATAATTTAAAATACAGTATATAAAGTTTATTTTAATTGGAAAAACTTCATCACTGAGGGAAATCACATTTATCAAAAGATCTCTTGCTGTGACATTTCACACAAAATAAGCCATTTATTTTAATTTAATTGTTGGCTCTTAGTCATTTTCCAGTCCACTCTTCTATCATCATATTACCTTAGACTCATTCTTCCTGAAGCAGGGCTGTTCTTTCTCGTTTAATCTTCTTTTCTTTTTCATTAGAGAGCCAATTATTTTTCAGGGTTTCACAGGTCACAGTGGGACAGTTTGGCTTTCTGTTCACCTAGCATAAGATTGAACCCAGGAGAGCTAAAATAGCCAATGGGATAATTGTGTTTGTTTTTAAATGAGGGGTATTAGTCTTTATAGCTTTTATGTTTTTCTATTTTAAAATTAGGCTTTTTCTGAATACTTTGTTTTCCCAAGTTTTATTTTACTTCATTTTGTATCTTCTGTATCTGTATATACATAAATGACATTTTAAAATTGACCAATTATTTGTATTTTCATTAAATACTTTTGCAGATTCAGCAGTTTTTCAGTACTAATAGCAAGAAAAACTGCAGTTTGTGTCAGCTTCAGCATGGTAACTGTAATCGTCTGTTCTCACGCTGCTAATAAAGACATGCCTGAGACTGGGTAATTTATAAAGAAAAAGAGTTTTAATGGCCTCACAGTTCCACATGACTGGGGAGGACCTACAGTCATGGCAGAGGCAATGGAGGAGCAAAAGCCCATCTTACATGGTGGCAGGCAAGAGAGCATGAGTAGGGAAACTGACCTTTATAAAATCATCAGATCTCATGAGACTTATTCACTCTTATGAATAAGTGTGAATAGGTGGGTAAAACCCACCCCCATGATTCAGTTACCTCCCACTGGGTCACTCCCACAACACGTGGGGATTATGGGAGTTAAATTCAAGATAAGATTTGGATGAGGACATAGCCAAACCATGTCATTCTGCCCCGGTCCCTCCCAAATATCATGTCTTCATATTTCAAAACCAATCATGCCTTCCCAACAGTCCCCCAAAGTCTTAACTCAAAAGCATTAACTCAGAAGTCCACAGTCCAAAATCTCATCTGAGACAAGGCAAGTTCCTTCCACCTATGAGCCTGTAAAATCAAAAGCAAGTTAGTTACTTCCTAGATACAATGAGGGTACAGGCATTGGGTAAATACACACATTCCAAATGGGAGAAATTGGCCAAACCAAAGGGTCTACAGGCCCCATGCAACTCTGAAATCCAGCAGGCGGTCAAATCTTAAAGCTCTGAAATGATCTCCTTTGATTCCATATGTCACATCCAGGTCACACTAATGCAAGAGGTGTGTTCCCATGGTCTTGGGCAGCTCTGCCTCTGTGGTTTTGCAGGGTACATCCCCACTCCTGGCTGCTTTCATGGAGTGGTGTTGAGTGTCTGTGGGTTTTCCAGGTGCATGGTGCAAATTGTCAGTGGATCCACCATTCTGGGGTCTGGAGGACAGTGGCTCCCTTCTCACAGCTCCACCCAGCAGTGCCCTAGTGGGGACTTTTTGTGGGGGCCCCCACTCCACATTTCCCTTCCACACTGCCCTAGCAGAGGCTCTCCATGAGAGCTTCATCCCTGCAGCATGCCTCTGCTTGAGTATCCTGGCATTTCTATACATCCTCTGAAATCTAGGTGGAGGTTCCCAAACCTCAGTTCTTGACTTCTTTGCACCCACAGTCCTGACACCATGTGTAAGCTGCCGAAGCCTGGGGCTTGCACCCTCTGATGCAACAGCCCAAGCTGTACCTTTGCCCCTTTTAGCTATAGCTGGGACACAGGGCACCAAGTCCTGAGACTGCACGAAGCAGCAAGGCCCTGGGCCCAGCCTACGAAACCATTTTTCCCTTCTAGGTCTCCAGACCTATAATAGGAGTGGCTACCATGAAGACTTCTGACATGCCTTGGAGATATTTTCCCCATTGTCTTGGTTATTAACATTTGGCTCCTCATTACTTATGCAAATTTCTGCAGCTGATTTGAATTTCTCCTCAGAAAATGGGTTTTCTTTTCTATTGCATCATCAGGCTGCAAATTTTTTGAACTTTTATGCTCTGCTTTCATTTTAAACATAAGTTCCGATTTGAAACCATATCTTCGTAAATGAATAAAGCTGAATGCTTTTAACAGCACCCAGGTCACCTCTTGAATGCTTTGCTGCTTGGACGTTTCTTCTACCAGATACTTTAAATCATCTCTCTCATGTTCAAAGTTCCACAGATCTCTAGGGCAGGGGCAAAATGCTGCCAGTCTCTTTGATAAAACAGCAAGAGTCACGTTTATTCTAGTTCCCAACAAGTTCATCATTTCCGTGTGAGACCACCTCAGCCTGGAGTTTATTGTCCATACTACAATCAGCATTTTGGTTAAAACCATTCAACAAGTCTCTAGGAAGTTCCAAACTTTCCCACATTTTTCTGTCTTCTTCTGAGCCCTCTAAAGGATTTCAACCTCTGCCTGTTATCCAGTTCCAAAGTTGCTTCCACATTTTTGGGTATCTTTACAACAGCACCCACCCCCTGCAGTGCCAATTTACTGTATTAGTCGCTTCTCATGCTGCTAATAAAGATATACCCGAGACTGGGTAATTTATAAAGAAAAAGAGGCTTAATTAACTTACAGTTCCACATGGCTAGGGAGGCCTCACAATCATGTAGGAATGCAAAGGAAGAGCAAAGGCACATCTTACATGGTGGTAGACAGGAGAGTGTGTGCAGAGAAACTGCCCTTTATAAAAATATCAGCTCTCATGAAACTTATTCACTATCATGACAATAGCACGTGAGAAACACACCCCCATGATTCAGTTACCTCCCACTGGGTTCCTCCCATGATGGGATTATGGGAGCTAGAATTCAAAATGAGATTTTGGTGGGGACACAGCCAAACTATATCAGTAATAATAGTTTCATAATTTTTCATATGTAAAAATACATATGTACACATACAAATGCAAATATATATCAAAGTGTGTGTATATATATATATATATATATATATATATATATATATATATATGAAAGAATATTCCATAAACCAGAAAATCTAAAGTTGAGTAATCATTGGATTGTTTCATTTGTTATTACCTTGATATGGTTTGTCTCTGTGTCCCCACCCAAATCTCATTTTGAATTTGAATTCCTGGTGTTGTAGGTGGGGCCTAGTGGGAGGTGATTGGATCATGTAAGTGGTCACTAATGGTTCAGCACCATCCCCTTAGTGCTGCCTCATGATTGAGTTCTCATGAGATCTGGTTGTTTAAAAGTGTGTAGCAACTTCCCCTTTGCTCCCCTTTCTTCCTGCTTCAGTCATATAGGATGTACTGGCTTCCCCTTTGCCCTTCTGCTATGATTGTAAGTTTCCTGCCCTCTCTACAGCCTATGGAACTGTGAGTCAATTAAACCCCTTTTCTTTACAAATTACCCAGTCTCAGGTGGTTCTTTATAGCAGTGTGAGAATGGACTAATACACACCTATATTATTTAATAAGATAGTCAAATGTAGAGAAGTCAGCTAACCACCTGACGTGATCATCCCCTGTCCACTTTTGTATCTCTGTGGTATCCATTATTAAGACAGTTGTTTTTTGAATATGTTCTTGATGAATAAGCCTGTCTTACAACCATAATAACCCAAATTTTAGCATTATTTATGATTATATTAGGGTTATAAGGCCAGAGCAACTGTTGGAAGCGAAAGGGAATGAGATAAAGGAAGTGACTTACAAGTTAAAGGAAAAATGAGTGCTTTGCATAACCCCAGGGATGGTTCCCAGTCCTCACATTTGTATTTAAGGCTTTTGCCTTGTTTTAATGTAAGAGGCTGAGACTCAGAAATTGAAACTCTGGCCATCAAGGTTACATTATTAGAAAGGAGTTGAGAATCGAGAATTTACTTTTTGACTCTATAACTTTTGTTCTTTGCTCTCTATCCTGTTCACAGACATTAGGGAACAGGAGGGAGGGAAAGGCATGAGAGCATACTGTGGGTGCATCTTGAAGAACCTTATGCATTGGTATGGAATTGACCTTGGTGTCGGGAACCCTGACTACTTGTACAGCACAGTTACATCTCCTATTTTGCCTTATTTTGTTTCTTGACACTTAGAAACAGTGATAGCCTTTCATTTATTACATACTTTCTTCAAATGCTTTAAAAAAAAAATAGATTCCAAATTGCTCTTTTCATATTCTTTTTAAAAGACAATAATGCAAACTATCTTCAGATTTGTGGTCATGAGAAATATCACATTTGTCATATCCTGTGTATGCACACATACAAAAAGATTAAAAAGAAAAGGGACTTCTCAGTCCGGCATTTGTAGCCTTCTGTAATCAGGTCTAACTTGTGTATCTAGCTATTTTCTCCTTGTTACTTTTCTGCTCTACGCATCCTATACTCCAGTAACATTGGTCTACTTTTTCTCTGAATTGGGCTTTGCATTTCACTGCCCCTTTCTTTTGTCCTTGGCATTTATGCTTGAGTGTTTTAATTTGTAATCCTTACCCATTCTTTATCTCCTACCAAAATTCCTATTGGGAGCTGTTGCTGACTGACTTATAGTACGTCTTTCATCAGGCATTGGAGAGCCCACCTGTATTCTGCCCCTGTCCTCCACATTCCATGTAGTTCTCTTTCTACTTTCAAACAATTGAGCCCTTTTTTCTCAGTACCTGGAAAGTGCTGAAGCTTTTGGAAACATTTTATTCTCCCGCTCCTTGGCTCGCCAACTTCATTTCCTATTACCTCTCTTTCAGTTCTTTCACTTCAACCATACTAGGCAACCTTCATGATGTACCGCAGACATGCCAGGTTTACTCTTGCCTTGGGCTTTTCCCTGCCAGGAACATTCATGCTCCAGATATCTGCTCCATAAGCCCCTTACTGCCTTCAAGTCTTGACTCAAATGTCGCTTTCTCAATGAGGCTCCTACACTCAACTCCCAGATTAATCCTTCCATGTTTTTCCTTTGTCCTCACCCCATCCCCATTTTCTCTACCGTGTTGTAGTTTTCATATTATTTATCTCCTTCTAACATATTGTTAGTTACTTATTTATTCAGTATGTTATCTTATTCTCTTTCGACTCCCACTGGAATTTAAGCTCTTTTACTAAAGAGCTCTTTGTTTCATTTACTGATGTATCACAAGCACCTAGAAGTATGCTTGGCACATATAGGCACTGAATGTTTGCTGGATAAATTAATGCTTCTTCATTTCTTTAAAGCAGAAATGCAATAATTTCAGCCTCCTCAAGCAAACTGTCTTTTTTCATTTTAAGCAAATGGGAATTTTGGAAGGAGAGTAGAAATATTTAAATGATCTAGATTCCAATTAACTCTGCCACTGATGACTTTAGCTCTGAGTGAATAGCAGACTCTTTTGTAAATTAGGTTAAAAAAATTCAGAGAGTAATGACGGTGGTTGAGAGTGGAATAAGTTCAGGACCTAGATGCTAAAATGATTCACCTTTTTTTTCCCTCCTGTTTTAGCAGCAAAAAGTAAGAAGGAGGAAAGTAAAATTATAGGTAAATTCTGTATTATTGTTGGATGCACCCTGATTGCTGTCTACAAACCAGGAGCAACTAATAGCAAACATACTTTAACACTTTTTGTAGGTATTTTTCCTGAAAATTGCTCCTTTGTTTGGTGTTGATTTTTGTTAAATTGTAATAAAATTTATATAACATAAAATTAACTATGAATAATTGTGGCCTTTAGTACAGTCACAGTCTTGTACAGTCACGGCCTCTAGTTCTAAAACATTTTCATCATTCCAAAGTAAAACCCTGGACCCCTTAAGCAGTCTCTCCCCATTATCCACTTCCCCTAGCCCCTGGCAATCATCAGTCTATTTTCTGCTTATGAATTTATGTGTTCTGGATGTTTCATATCAGTGGAATCACACAGTATATGACTTACTGTATCTGGCTTTCACTTTACATAATATTTTTGAGGATGCGTTGTAGCATGTGTCAGTACTGTATTTCTTTTAGTGATTGAATAATATTCCATTGTATTTTTATACCATGATTTGTTTATCCATTCATTCACTGGTGATTCTGCCTTCTGGCTATTGTGAATAGTGTTTCT
This sequence comes from Piliocolobus tephrosceles, assembly GCF_002776525.5. NCBI lineage: Eukaryota > Metazoa > Chordata > Mammalia > Primates > Cercopithecidae > Piliocolobus > Piliocolobus tephrosceles. The sequence continues at coordinate 57,179,166 of NC_045455.1, forward strand.
GTGAACATTGGTGTACATGTATTTGAATGCCTGTTTTCAGTTCTTTTGGATAAATACTTTGGATTGGAATTGCTGTATTATTTGATAATTCTATGTTTAACTATTTGAGGAACTGCTAAGCTGTTTGCACAGTAGCTGAATCATTTTACATTCCTATTAGCAATGTATAAGAGTTCTAGTTTCTCCACATCCTTGCCCACACTTGTTATTTTTCATTTTTTATAGGTGTTGATTTTAAGCTTTAAAAACCTCAAAATTTTACTGAAAATGATGCTTTTATAAAACTTTGATGGGACATAACAGAAAATCAAGTATATTTACTCTTATTCTTATAGAAACTAATAAAGTCTTTGAGTAGGGAAATATGAAGATCAAAATAGTATTTAATTATGAAGTTTATTGAGTAAATAGTGGCAGAGGATTCATAAATGTGACTGAGAAGCTTAATTTTACATGAAAGATAGATGTGTTATAGGTAATACAGTATACAGTATTATGTATGTCTGTATTAGTTCATTCTCACACTGCTGATAAAGACATACCTGAGACAGGGTAATGTACAAAGGAAAGGTTTAATTGACTCACAGTTCAGCATGGCTTAGGAAGTCTCAGGAAATTTACAATCATGGCAGAAGGGGAAGCAAACATGTCCTTCTTCGCATGATGTCAGGAAGTGCTGAGCAAAGTGAGGAAAATGCCTTTTATAAAACCATCAGACCTTCTGAGAACTCACTCACTATCACAAGAACAGCATGAGGGTAACTGCCCCCATGATTCAGGTGCCTCCCACTGGGTCCCTCCCACGACATGTGAGGACTATGGGAACTACAGTAGGAGATTTGGGTGGGGACACAACCACACCACATCAGTGTCTTAATAGTTAAGTACACATAAACCATTACTTATGTATTTCATTGAGATTATATAAAGATTGTTCACCTAAGCTGCTATAATTTATTCATTATAAAATAATTATGTTACAGAGAATTTAGAAAATTGATGAAAGAAAAAAATAGCACCCTAAACTCCAATACTCTATTCAGTTTCATCATAGAATTTGGATAAATTTCCTTTAAGCTTTTCAAAACTTTTGTTTTCTAGTAGTGTTTATACTTCTAGGATAAATAACAATATATGTACATAGTTATTTCCACATATTTCTCATGCTATCAAATAGCCTTTGTAATATCTTGACTGATCATATAGTATTACATTTAGTCATTATATCACAGCTATTAAGTATATTTAAAAACTTGTTGATTTTAATTGGGATAATTAGAAAAGTATCATGAAGGAGATAGCATCACCTTGCTCACCCCATATACTTCATTTCTTGGCTTATGTGTCATCTTCTTTGGGAAATGACTTCTGTTACTGCTCAGCTTGGCATAGATTTTGTGATTCAACCCCACAGTGCCTTTTATTTTTCATTTATAGCACTGGTTTGTAATTCTAATGAATTTCTTAGTTGTATGAGTAGTTAGGAACTATGTCTTCTGCTTACTCTACTTCTTTTACTCAGGGCAGTGTCTGATGTTTGTCATTGCTTAATAAGCTTGTTGGATGGATGAGTGAATGTACAAATAAGGAGAGGAAGTCAAGAGTGTGAACAAAGGCACTGAGACATGTGCTGCTGGGATACTTGGGGAAATACGTAGACTTGGGAGCTAAAGATCAACAATGAAGTATACTGCACTGGGTTTGAAAATGAGAAGATATATATGGGACAATGTCACTGGAAGATGAACCTAGAAAAAGTTGTGTTTACATTAGGGAGGTCTTTATATGCAAAATCTAGGCATTTATATTTTCTTCTGTCACTTATGTTTGTAAATAATTTAAAATATTAAATTATATTGTCACAAAGTTTTAAATGTTTTGAATAGAGACATAACATTATAATCTTGTTTTAGCATGACACCTTAGTATCACACAGCTCTGGGTTGCAGTAGGTAAAGTCCAGAAGCTGGAATATCAATTAAGAGACTACTTTTATTACCAAGGGCATTAGTGATGAATTTATGAATCTAGGTTATTTCCATGGGAGTACATTAGATATAAAAGCTCTTTGAGGAAGCATGATCCACAAGGTTTAGACAATCGTTAGCTGGTAGATTTTGGGAAGAAAGCAGAGCATGGGATGATTTAGGATTATAGAGTGAATCAAGCTGGTGTCTGTAGATTTTAGGCTAAAGACAAATGGGTTTTATTTTTATCTGCTTGACTCAAGATACTGTTATGGATCTCCACTACAAATTATAAGTTGGCAACATTTTTTTATACAAGACTGAATAGTAAATATTTTTGTGGGTCATATGGTCTCTGTCACAGCTACTCAGCTGTGCTATTGCAGTGTGAAAGCAGCCACAGACTCTATAAAACTAATGGTCATATCTGTGTCCCTCTTATACTTCATTTATTAAAACAGGTAGCAAACTGGTCTTGGCCCATGGGGCTATAGTTTACTGACCTTGGTTATATTACTGAGGTTTTATTTCAGATTATATTAAATTATAGTAGATCCCATCGTAGGTGATGTGATTTCCTTCAACAAGGAGCACTAATCACAAGTAGGACTAGAGATGTAGACTCTTCTATCTATTAGCTTTGTTGATTCCTGTCTCTCAGGTATTTGTGACTAAATATTGCTAAACAGTATTCATGGGAGACCATTGTTTTCGACTAAGCTTTTGCACTTGGCCTTAACAAACCAGATCAAACCAGAATGAAGTAACTTGTGCTAGGTGCCATTTAATCAAACTGAACTTTGACATGGGCCAGTTTTCCAAAAAATAGGAGATTCATAGCAGCCAATCAGAAGGGGCCTCTTTTACCTGAGCCTATATAATAAAGAAGTCCCCTGTTCTAACCCAATAAAGAAAGTAACTCTAAAATGACCAGTCTGTTTTTTGTTCGTTTTTCCTGCTTTGTTTACCCCTTCTCTAGCTGTAAAATCAACCATTTCTTCTCAGTTTATTGTGGCACTTTTCTACATTTTTAGATGAGATGCTACCTGATTCGTGAATCACTTATAAAAGCCAATTAGATCTTTAAATTAAATTGGTTGATTTCTTTCTTTCCTTTTTTTTTTTAATGTCAAGCACTACAGAGAAAGGGTGTAGAACAAACCACATTAAGAAGTTTGATTAGAAAATCTAAGCATGGGCTGGTGAGGTAGTTCACACCTACAATCCAGTGCTTTCGGAGGCCAAGGTGGGAGGATCACTTGAGACCAGGAGTTTAAGACCAGCTTGGGCAATATAACAAAAACCTGACATATATACAAAAAAACACACTGGTCGTGATAAACACATGCCTGTAGCTCTAGCTACACAGGAGGCCAAGGCAGGAAGATAACTTGAGGCCAGGATTTTTGATCTGCAGTAAGCTATGATTGCATCACTGCACAGCCTTGGTGACCAAGTGAGACTCCATCTCTAAAAACAACAACAACAAAAACTACGTGTGATGGAAGCGTCAAAGGGAAACTAGGTAGAAGTACAGGGACTAGAGATTATCTAAGTGTTAAGAGCAGGCTTCTTGGACACAAGGAGAGTCGAAAATGTGGAATTATAAAGCTACGTCTTGGAATAAAGACCTAGAAATAGGTCTAATTCTACAGAGTCAAAGAATTGTACAGCTGAGGAAATGGGGTGAAATAATGGAAAATAAACAAGATTCTAATGTAGAAATTAACAGTGAAGCCAGGTGAAAAGCATCGGCTTTGGAATCAGACTACCTGGTTGGAATCCTGTCTCCATAATGTTTTGACTTGGAATGAATTTTCAGTCTCTTTCAGATTAGCTTTAATTTTCTCATCTGAAAAAGAGAGTTAATACTACTTTTAGGATTATTAAGAGACTGAGTCTATTGAGTGCCTGGCTTGATACCTGATTCACATTACTCTAAAGATGGCAATAGTATTATCATTATCATATTAATTCCATTTTATTTTTATTGCCTTATGGCAAAGAAGTAGCTGTCACAGCTGTTATGAATAGGATGTTGGACTGGATTCTAAATTCCCTTCCATATGGAGGACTCCTTTTTAATTGATATTCCAGATTTCTTCAGTGATATTAACTTATTTTTCTGAATTGACAATTTAAAGCAAAAATAATAAATAATGATTTTATGGGACTTTATACAAACGATTGTTTTGGTGGTTTTTTTATTTTTTATTTTTTTAAATACAGAGTCTTGCTCTGTTGCCTAGGCTGGAGTGCAGTGGCATGATCTCAGCTCACTGCATCCTCTGCATCTGGGGCTCAAGTGATGATCCTCCCACCTCAGCCTCCTGAGTAGCTGAGTCTACAGGTATACACCATCAGGCTCAAAACAATTGTTATTATTAAGATGTGAAACTTTTCTCTTCCTCCCCCTCTGCCTCCTCCTGCTTTTCTGTCTTTAAATGACATCACAAATTTAGATCATGTCTGATTGTACCACATTAAAAATATTACTTCTATTCATGAAATAGTACAGTAACCAGGGTCAATGTTTTTTATTGGTTTATTTCAAAATAGGAAAGTATTAAGAGAATCAGGTGGTGGACCATGCAGAGTTAAAGTTAGCAGAGATTGCTGTTTGTGATAATGACATTTCCTTTACTTCTATTGAAAGCTATTCAACATGAACATGTGACTCTTTTACTAATTGTAATGCATTACAGTACACCATAATCTATGGGAGTGTTCACCTCTGCACTCTGCCTGTCCAGCTGTTGTCTTGAACAATTATCAGCGAGTTATGATTCCGGTATGAGCTGTGTCATGCTCGAAAGCGGGATGGAAAAAATGTTAATGAGCATGCATGAATGTTGGTTGATGAAGGTTAAGTGGTTGCAGATATGCCCTCTGCATTCTTTCCTATGAATGTTCAGACTGAGGCAATGGGTTCTGATGAGGGATTACAAACAAATGGTGCTGATTGACAGTTCTTGATTTAACATTAAAATGGTATCTAAAGGCAAATTCTGTGTTTCAGCTGAATAATAGACACAATGTTGTTGACCCCTGGGTGCAACTCAACACTTCAGCATCCATTTTATTTTAAGAGTTTTTTTCCCCAATCGTACCAGATTTCAAATATTCTCATTTTTGTATTACATTTTATTTTAAAGTTGTGCCTGGCAGTTGTGGTAGAGTTAAAAAAAAAAAAATAATAACATATCCGTTATGTACTTACATTTTTAGAATAATAACTTTTCAGTTTTAAGTATGATTCATACAAATATTGTACACAATAGCTGTCTATGTAGGTAAGCATGAGCCAGAACTCATCAGCAACATGTTTGTTTCTCTTTGTGTGTTTGCATGTATTTTAAATGACTCAAGTGCTTTTTTAGCATTTGTTTATTTGTATGCTACTTCAAATTAGCTGTCTATATACTCTTTAGGAACTTTTAAAATTTATTGTTGTGAACATTGTGTTTCATATGCTATCTATTGAGCATAAACTTAAAATACTTCTTTTTTTTTGGAAGAAATGAACAATATAAGGAATAGTATCAGGTAGTGTTCAGGAGGTTTTTTTCTCTCATCATTTTCCCCATTATTAATAATCCTGAACTTGGTGTGCAAACTGGATTCTGTGCTTTGTAAACTGTAAAATGTTGTGCAAATATTTGTTTTTACTGAACTATTTTAGCTGAAAGGACAACATATTAGGAACACAATGCTTTGCAACATGTAACAGAAGTACAAAAAAGTGAAAGATTGTTCAGTCATCATAGGATTGTAAAAGTTACTAGATCATAGCTATCATTTTCTCATTTAATAGATGAAAAATTTGAGAGCTAAGTGTGGAAGCCATAAAAGTATTGCCAATAGAAATATCGTTTGACGTATTTGGGTTATTTGTTGATCATTGAGAAATATTTTCTTATTTTTTATGTCCCCTATGGAGACAGCTCCCTGTAACTCACTGCCTGCTTAATGTATAAGCTTTCGGTAATAATCCAGTGTTCTTCAGTTTTTCTTTATAAGCATATTTTTAATATGTGAAGCTTGCTTTTAAATTTTAATTCATAAGTTTTTAATCTTTTCTGGTAAAATTCATTTGTAATTGTTATAGAAAATACTTGTAAATTAACCTTGAGTTGTAAAGGAAACAGGACAGAAAAACTCACCTGTACCTCTTGACCCTGGTTCTTATGTCGATATTCCTCTGTGGAAGAGGGCCTTCCTATTTCCTAGCCCAGCAGCTTTGTGCTTAAGGACTATTTCTTCTCAGAGCTCTGTAATTCCTATTGTATTAAGTGCTTAAGTCTTAGTGCTAGTGTGGCTTTTTTTTTTTTTTTTCTGTCAGCAAGTGAAATTGGATATACAAGTCATACTCCCTGAAGGCTAGCTGTTACTTAGTACTATGCTTAGGATCGCAGCTATATGCCATCAGTAAGCAGGGCCCTCGTTTTGGTTACTGGGTCCATCATGGCAAATCATGCAGCCAGCTGACGAGTTATTCGGCCAAGCAACAAATAATATTGGATGCCTCTCCCAAGAAAAGTACTGTCCTAGCTCCTGGGATACAGTGCTAAGCAGATAACTTCTTGCTTTCCTGTAGTATATAATCTAATGGAGAAGATGGAAAATAAACAGGCCAACAAAAATGATTAGTTTTTGAATGTGCTATGAAAGTAAATGAGCAAGGAATGATGAGGGGTGTGTTTAGAGAGGATGGTCATAGAAGCTCCTCAGGTTGGAAAGAATCTGTGATCTAGGATCCATCAGAAGTTTAGTGTGACTGGAGACAAGGGCAGGAGATGAGATTTGAGGTGTGGATTGTTTGGAAAAGCTTCAAAGAAACATTTGAGTTGTTTTGAAGCATGAGTATATGATTTTTGAAAGCAGGGAGGAAGGAGAAAGCCAATCCAGCAGTAGGAGTGGTGGAGGCAAAGGAAGCCTTGGTGCAGTGGTGAAATACCCATAGCTTAGGGCATAGTTATGTAGATGTTGATGATGGTGTCGCTGGCCAGCAAGAGGGAGTGGTGGGGTTACAAGTTAGTTAGTGGCCAGATATGAGCCTGGAAAGATTGATTACTAAGGGCAAGTTCTTTCCAGATGTTTTGCCTCTCTCCTTTCTAAAAGGAGGTGTAAAGGATAATAGGCCTTTTTTTTTTTTTTTTTCTAACACACAGAAAAGTTGCCAGAAAAAAGTTAGTGTTAAACATAGTAGTTTTTTATTCAACTATGCATTAATAATAAATGTATATATTTAAACAAACTATAAAAAAAATCCCATTGTATACAAGGTATGGGTAGCAGTAGAAGTCAAATCTATCAATTTTTCTTTCCAAATTTGGGTCCTTACGATTCTGCTTCCTTGTGAGGATTGGTTTGTCTTGTGTCCCGGAGATGCACTAGGAGTTTATGTGTGATAATTTTTGAAATAAGTGTTCTTATTCTTCAGTTGCCTTCTAGAAAATAAAACTGGAAATGCCTAAAACTTTTGGTTTCATCTATTTTTTAGTCAACTTTTCTTCTACACTCTGTGGAAAACTTATTCAGAACTATAGTTTGCTTCTTTATATGTATACAAATGCATATATTTATATTTAGAAAATCACTCTTCATAGGGAAGAGAGGAAAGGAATGCATTCCAGTTCTGTCCCCTGTTAATCATTCATGGCCTACATATAATACTATTTACTTTGTGAAGATTTTCCTGGTCCATCTACTGAGATGTTATTGCCTCTTGTTATTGCCTCTTTTAACTTTCTAAGTGCTCCATCATTTTTTTTTTTTTTTGAGACAGTGTCATGCTCAGTCACCCAGGCTAGAGTGCAGTGACATGATTATCATGCACTGCAGCCTTGAATTCCTGGGCTTAAGGGATCCTCCTGCCTCAGCCTCTCAAGTAGCTAGGACTACAAGTATGTGTTAGTATGCCCAGCTAATTTTACAATTTTTCTTGTAGAGACATGGTCTCGCCATGTTGCCCAGGCTGGTCTTGAACTCCTGGCCTCAAGTGATTCTTCCACCGTGACCTCTCAAAATGTTAGATTTGCAGGCATGAGCCACTGTGCCCAGCCTCCATCATCTTTTCCCTTGGTTGGCCCCAAGGAAATAGTAGTAATTGTTATTATTAATGAGTATTAGTGAGACTTCAAAAAATCGAGGCCAATGAAAGCCTTTGGTCATTGAAAAATTTACTAACCTTGTAATAAACTTTTACTAGACTTCTGATAGAATAAATATCAGAATTTCCTTGAACTCTGTAAAGCTTTTCACTTTATATAAATGATTCTGTTATTGTGTAATTTTATATCTTCACATCTTATTGTTCCAATTTCAACTGAGGTTCTTTATGAACAAGCCTTACATTTGACTTTTCTGTATTCTTCAATAGAGAGCCTAATTCAATGACTTGGGAGTGAGTGAGTGAATGAATGAATGAATGAATGAATGAATGAATGAATGAAATAGATTAAGATTTTCTTTTTCATGACAGGGAAGCCCTCAGAGGAGCTCCATATTGAGAACTATTACATTTCCAGTTGCTATTATTGTTCTAACGGGACTTTCTTGGTCCCGTGTGTCTGTGTTCGTCCTTCTCCAGGAAATGGAGTGTGGTACAGTAATTGGCCTAGAACCAGGGAGCTGATTTCTTGTCTTGAATCTACCACTAGGTAGCTGTGTGGCCTTGGAGAAATCAGTTCTCCAGGCCTTAGTTATATATCTATAAAATAAGAATTCTTGGTAGCTTAACATTCTAGGATTCTTAGAAACTGCTGATCTTTGTTAACATTAAGAAATAAACTGCCAAAATAAACTTTTTTAAAAAACCAGAAAGCCCATTTTTTTCAGACTTAATAGGAGAGGAGATGTGCTAATGGTGTTAAATTGATCATATTTCTTTTCTCATAAGAGAATGAGATTATTACATAGGCACAGTTAAAAGTAGATGCAACAAATGCTTATATGAAAAAACATGCAAGAATATTTATTTTAGTAATATTGATAGCAAAGATTTATAAACAACTTAAATGCTCATTAACAAGGAAAATAGCTAAATTCTGTATGATATGTAGCCAAATTATGGTACCAGGTGATATGCTATGAAGCTGTTAAATGTTGTTGATCTAGACATATGAACATGGAAAATTACACTGGGTTTATTGCTTTGTGAAACAAGTAAAATGCAAAATAATGTATGTGGTATGAGCTCATTTAATTAAGGAAAAAAACCTTAAATTGTATATTTGTATACATGTGTATACATCTTTTTTGTTTATGCACACTCATACACTTATAAGCTTTTGTTGACAATAACTATGATTTCAGTAGTTTCCTTTGGGGAATATTTGTATTAATGTGTGGGGAAACTTTACTTTTTAAAAACTGTACTTCTATACTGTTTGAATTGTTTCACAGTGAACTTTAAGAAATCAATATCTTCCTAGGGGACAAATCTAGAATAATATGGCAATTAGCTGGAATAGCATGTTTAGTTTTTAAAAAATCTTTATTTTTATTTATTTATTTATTTATTTATTTATTTATTTATT